>NW_016157227.1:273062-371921 GCF_001687245.7 Rhagoletis zephyria | reverse complement strand
CCACCAAGATATCGAGACTAGGCGGATCGGAAACTCGGCCTTTCCGACTACCTAGACCCTTAGATAATAAACAATAAACGAGCGGATTGGAAACTAGGCCTTTCCAACCGTCAACCGTCACGAAAGCGCGACTGGGTGGATCGGAAACTCGGCCTTTCAGACCACCCAGGAGATATCAATAAATGGAGTAACCCAAAAAGAATAGCGCGGATTGGAAACTCGGACTTTCCAACCGTCTACATAACTTCCAGAGGCGGCCTATTATCTTTCGCAGTGTTACCTTTAAAGAGATCCGCGTAAGTGGCTTTCGCCCGCTGTCCTGCTAATGCGTCAGCAGTCACCGATTTCTTTCTCTCTTCACAAATTTTTTTGTTCTCATTTTCATTGCGAACTATGGCTTCGCAAAGATCATGGCTTTGCTTTTTTACGCCGCCAGCTATTGACTTAATTTGGTTCACTTCGAGAATACTCGCCTCACAGGTTTTTTGTACTCTTTGCATTGCATCAATGCGTTCCCCAAATTTTTTCTCTATTGATTGCAAGAGAAGTTTAAGCTCTTTCACTTGCATTTTTTGCGACTCCTGGAAGTCATCATTACACTCTTGGATCTTTTGACTATTTTTCTCTATTGTTAAGTTCATATTTCGGAGCACCTCATCGATGTTATGCATGTATGTGTGACATTGGTTACACATAAAGCTCGGAACACTTTGACGACAGCAAGCGACAAGCAGCATCTGTCAAATTTTAAATACACACGTTCTTACGGACACAATTATTTTGACGACAGCACGACATCTTGGCTGCAGGACTGCAATTGTCGACGTCGCCAAATTAAATCTATTTCTAATTTTGCCGGCGACAATGAGTAGATGTAGTGCTGCAAAATTAAATTGTCGCAAAATTAATCACATATTCTTGATTGGTCATGTTTTTCTTATTTACTTAAATAAAAATACACAATTTCTGAAATAAATATACCAAAATGTAAACTTTAAAATCAGCTGTTTGCTATGTCGCTGAGGTCTTCAAAATGTTTAAGAAGCTGACTTCAAGGCGACATTTGTCGACAAAATGATGTCGCTGTCGTTACGTCGTGAAGTTGCAGTCGTCAAAGTGTTCCGAGCTTAAAGCGCACAAAGTTGGTTTCTTTGAGTACACTCGCACTGTACTCATCCAGTTCAGAGCATTTTTTTGCCCAGTGCCACACTTTACCACACACACCATCGCAGCGGATTCCGCTGTCACCGCGAATTGGATTCTTGCACTTATGGCATTTATCCATTTTCGCGCCTTATTGTTTTTGTCACCTCACTGCACTTTTATGTCTCTAGCTATATTTATTTGTTTGTTTAATCAAAATGAAACAAATTTTTGTGCTTGCAAATAGCACAGTTTATTAGCACTTCGCTATTTAAGTCACTGGCTCTAACGCTGGTTAAAATCCCAACAATTCGGCTGTTTTTTATTAATTTTCCGCAGAGCGATTACAAACACGTCAACAACGTTGCAGTGTTACCATATTGCCCAAAGGGAGTAAGAAATATTAGCGCAGGGTGCGCCGAGTGACAGAGTCCACAATAATTAAAACCGATTGGATTTTAATATATATAATTCAAATAATTAACAGACTTTATTCAAGAAAAGTTAAACAACGATAATTGGTAGAGTGACTTCAAGTTTATAGCCCGAGTAGCTTGATAATTACAACGAGTGCGATGCGGCCGCGGCGGTAGTTGAAAAAGAAGTGCCTAAAACTTTCTTAATTGCGGGCACAGGTGACCCCATGATACCGCTTACAACAAAAGCAATCCAATTTTACATTTCCAAAATTAATTCACAATAGAATAAATGATAAGGTTGCCGGCCGCACTCATAATATGAAAAATGAGAACAAAAATATTAAGACTAATCAAACTCGATCAAATTGGCGTTCATGTCCTCGACCAGTGCATATTTTAAGTTGCTAAAAGATCACGTTGATTTTTCGCAATTTTTTTTAACGCATTTTCTTCCATACAAAGTATATTCAAAATTTTTTTTGTATGGAAAAAAGTGCGTAATACATAGAATCAAAGTTATCAAAAATCAACGCGATTTTTTAGGAACTTAAAACTGGCACTTTATTCTTGGCTATAAAACTGCATACTCCAAAAAATTATAAAAAATTTGACTAAAAAGTTGAAAATTTAGATGCAATTTTGCCGAATTTGTAGAACTTTTGCACAAAGTTTGAAATAAGAATTTAAATGATTTTTGTTAGTTAATGATCTATACTTTTATACAAAAATAATAATTCTTTTACAAGATGTTTGTTTGAAAGGCGTCAAATAAATGTATATTTGGATAAACATTCGCTGTTTCTGTGAAGCGTTTAAAATTTTTTGTTGGTACATTTTTATTTGATTTGGTTCATTTCTGACGTTTGATAGAGTTTCGAAAAATTCAATTATCATCCCTGCGCTGGTCACAAAAAGAAAAATATGGAGGAAAAGATTATTGCTTTCTCTTTTATATTCAAAAACGCAAATATGAAGCGAAGAAATATTTGTTCAACAACAATGTCATTAGGAAATAAACCAAAATGCTTTAATATCATAAAAACTCATTGAACATTTATTTTTGTTTTTGAAACATTAAAAACTAAAGATTATGTAAAAAAATAAAACTAACAAAAAAAAATTAAATAAAAAAATTAAAAATCCTCTGCACCCGAGGAGGACTCGAGCCCGGATCTCGCGAGCTGAATACCCAAATCATCTCAAGTCACAAAAATAGTCACTAATTGCTAGCCTCAAATTTAGTGACTTGAGATGAGACTAAATTACTGAATACCAGGGTTAATCAACGTTTGAGACATTGTAATTTTAAAGATATTCCGCACTAAAATTGCACAGGAACACAATAAATTATAACTTAATAAAGGTTAACAATTATTTTTATTGTGATACATTGATTACATTGATGATATTGTGAAACATGGGAAAAGTAGCTTTTTCTATAAAAAATCCACAATATACCTATGTAGTAAACAATCAGCAGTCAAATTCTACTTTTTTTTGTACAATTGAAAATTCGATTGACATAATGTGTAAAGTTTAATTAACGTTATACAAATATTAGATCAAATTCTTTAAAAAAGTTGGTATGGAGTCTAAAGCTACGAGAGAGTATATATAACAAAAAATATGTTTATGTGATGACAAGATGTAGGATTTTGTTTACCTAATAAGTTATTAGACTTTTCTTAAATCTTAACTTTAATACATAAACTTAGGAACTGTTGGCCAGGTTTGGTTAAGATATAATTGCACAGGCCTGCGAAATTTAAATTTTGTTGCCCCCCCTCTAATAATTATATTCTTTTTTTTTCAATATCTAGGTATGTTAAATTAGAATGCATCTTTTTTCTTTAGCGTTATCTTCGAAATTACATAAGTTTTTATGATTTACTTAGTCTGTTTATGGGTATTTTTAACTAATAATGTTGTTTTTTTTAAGGAAAAGTTAAATTCTGAATTAATTAATTTTTGGTTTTTCATGCGAAATGCTAAAAATCTTAAAATATACATCATCGACGTGAGAGAAAAACTTCAGTGTTACCGAAGGGCCGAAGATTTTACTCTAAAATGTATAATAAAATACTGAAAACAAATAAAAATAATAATAGGTGAATAAAATTAATAAATTTCAACCACTGTATTTACATTAGTTTTCTGCTAATTCTCATATTTTAAATTATATGTTGGCTTTCGTTCGAGCGAACGGGCTGTTATGAAAAATACTACGAAAAAATGTGTTCTCTAAACCCTTTTCAACCTGTCAAACAGTCACTTTACACACCTATTTACACATTTGCAAAAGGGGGGTAAACACACTAATACGGGTTTCCCACAATATCCCTACTATGTAGTTTGCTCTCTCATTCGTGATTCGCACTCAAATTACCCTTCGAATAACTTAATTCGCCATAAAAAATTTTGAGAGCTAATCGCCTCATTTGTTGTTAATTCAGATCCAATTATAAGGCGAATTACGAACAAATCGCTGCAGTCTCTAATTTTTATCGGAAATCTATCGAAACTAGCTCACAAATCAAAACTGGCATTTTTTCTGAGGACGAAAAGTTAAGTTTATCAATTCACTTATTCAATCAATCAAATTATCAATTTAATTATCAGTTCACAAATCGAATTAAGAATGTGCGCGTAGGAACGGGGTAATTCGCGATCGCAATGGGGGAAGCGAACAAAGTAATTCAGGGTGCCGTGGGAAAATCGTATAATATCCACAAACACTATTTCTTGTATTATTCAACCAATTACTTAAAAACACGAATAATTCCGGTTCCCTGCTCTGCACGAATGCATCCCTGAATAAATCACAGCTCATTGCACAGCAGCCTACGGCAGCTAGATCATGACTTCTCCAATGGAGTCCCCCAATTAATATACGATAAAAGGGTCACATCATGAGCTACCGCTTCATCGGCCTGACCGCATATCTTTATTTCTATCTCTCTCTCCCTCTCTCGCATATCAGGCATATGAAGTGCGTCTTTAACTTGATGTGCATCTATAAACCATATGAGCTCATTGAGCCCGATATATAAACACTCGCAACAAAGGTTATACCTATCTGATCTACTCCTCTAACTCGATCACAATTCTAAACCTGGCCTCACGCTCTCCCTCAGCTAAACACATACATATGTTTTTGATGGAAAAATAACTTATTTGTTTATCACCCTTATTCTGCAACAATTTCGTATTCGGATTTTGCTACGAATCGTAGAAATGGTATGCTACAATCCGAATCGTATCTTCGAACTTTCGAAATTCGGAACAATGGCATGCCTAAAAATGAACGAGTAAGAAATTCACAGCTTTTTTGCGTAATTTTGTACGAAAACAATTCTCCGTCGGAAGCGAGATAAAAACTAAGCAAAAAGATGTAAGTCGATGTGGTTTAAGAGGAAATATTAGGGCCGGTTGTTCAATGTATGATTAGCACTAATCGGAGGTAGAAGCTCTGGTTATATACAACGACTGATTTATCGATCACATGTTATATGCATGATGTCGAAAACGTCGATAATGATGTTTAACCGGCAAGTAGTGATAACCAGACATTGAACAACCGGCCCTTAGTGGTGTTCTTTTAAACATATAAACTTGCTTTTCGCATGTACGTATATTTTTATCCACTGCTTTATATGAACGACCAAAAAAGAATGCTTGTTGCCCCTTATCGAGAAACTTGGGTACGGCTTAGTTATTTGTACAATGTTTTTGGGTTGTTGTGTCCAAGCGCGTGCGCCGAATCTAAAAACTTTAACATACACGTGTAGTAAACGGATTAAGCATTAATTTAAGACATATGTTCTTTGTAAATTTCGATGTGGGTTCAGCGTTCTGGATGGCGTAGTCTGAGGTTAATACACAGAAGTGTTCTACCTGGTAAGGGTTACAATCCCTAAGCGCGGGCGAAGACAGAAGCAAGCGCAACAGGTGGTGAACCTAACAAAATTCATATTTTCAATGATTGGAAGAAGCTGTTATTGCATTAACTGGATTGATTACCAGTTCTTCAGGTATAAGAGGTGCTATGGCTTGTGGTTCAAAAATTCAAGCAAAAGCTCACATACATAGCAGTGTCCATGGTAACTATGCTCGACAGCTCCGCATAGCTTTGTGAATTCATTTCCATAACGCACTCTTACTCCGCAGCTATAACTGCAGATGCAATAGGATCCATAATTTTCTTCAAATAATTAAAATCAAACAATTTTCCTATAAATAAGCACTTGATAAGTTTTATTTTAATTCCTTCCACTTTGTTTTCCTTCATACAGCTGACTTCGAAAAACCACTGATATCTTGCAATGCTGCACAGATTTCCGCAAGGGTTGCAGCATGTCGATTTTTGGTTTTTGGTTTTTCGTTTTTCGTAACGTAACTACGAATTACGAATTACGAAAATTCGGGTTCTAGAATAAGGGTGTATAAATGTAGAACTATCTATTTAATAGGGCTTGAAAATTTTCAAATGAAGTGATCTTTGTTCATTCAAAAATTAATTTCATTGGTATATTTCTTAAAAGTAACAGTTGTTTGTGAATAGTTCACTACTGACAGTATGAAGATAATCTTCGTTAACCTTTTTCTCAGAAATCGCAACAAAAAAATGGTGCCGTAAGCTCCTAAAGTACTTTTTTTCTTCAATAACACAGGTTAGGTTATTCTGGCTGGCTGACCGCCCCACATAATAATAACACAGGCCGGCGAAATTTAAATTTGATTTCCCCCCATCCAATAATTATGTTCTGTTTGTTTGTTAAATTAAAACGCATTTTTGGTGGTTTTGGTTGCGTATCAAATTTGCCTCTTAAGACAGTGCTAGTACGTCTAAATTGCTACCTAAGTAGAGAAATATCTTAAATCGGATGAAAGTGTCGGTGATGCAGTTAATGGGTACAATTTAAATGTTTTGCGAGCATACTTTTCAACCTAAATTGAAATGTGAAATATAAAACAATGATTATTTAGAAGTTTCAACTAATTTGTATCATTTCTATGACACAAAAAAGAAAATATTCAGAAAAATTTCAGCATAAATAACTTTTCTTTTGGAACAAGTAAAGAATAGAACCAGTAGATATAAAAAAAGAAATATATGTATTTGGTCGAGCGATCAAGCAAACAATGTTTTTTCTCAGAAGTTTTAATTAATTCTTATTATTGCTATGGCACATAAAATAAAATATTCAGAAAAATGTTAGCATGAATAACTTTTATTTTGGAACAAGTAAAGAATAGGACCAGTAGATCTAAAAAGAAGAAAAACTGGGCGTGGCTCGCCCCTTATTTCTGATTTTGATGGTATAAATATTTTTTTGCAGCAAATTAAAAAAACCAATTTTCAAAATGTGGATTTGGCTGGAGAGGTAATTGATATACCTTTCATTTAGTATCAACAATTTTCGAAATATAAGCTTTAGAAAATATTGAAACTTCCACATTTACCACCCTCTAGCACCGCCCCTGTTAATTATTACCAAAAAATTTTTATACCGTTAGAATCAATGGAAGAAGGTGGACCATTCCCACTTTTTCTTTTTTTTTTTGGCTGAATGGGCCATATTGTTTACTTATGCCTAAACAATTAAGGTTGTCAAACGAACTCGCACAGTTTAAGCAATTGTTTTCCTAAATTGTAGCAGTGCTGGAAATTTCCAGTGGAATACTAATTTAGGTGCTAAAATTTAACCTAAATTTACTACCCTACAAGAACAGTGATAGTCATTTGATCAATCATGGGATAGTCATTGGAAATAGAAATATTTGGTTGTGGAGGACAGTTTCTATCAAGCTCTTAAGGCCAATATGCAAAACTTGATGGAAACTTTTGTATATGTGTGATTTTGACTCTCCCTACAACTTATGATTTTTTCGACTCTCTCTTTCTAACCAATGCTAAAATGTTGGAAGAATTTGCAAACGTGTTAGTTGCTGTCACATATTTCTAGTAGGGGAGGCTCATAAATTTACGAGCTTTACGAGGTTTACGAGTTTAAAGCGCCACGGAGACAATCAAATAAAAACGTCAAGCATTGCGCATGGGTGAGTGAGGTTCGCTCGTGTCTTGCCCGCAAACGTTAAAATAAACGCGGTAATCACCACTCTATATTGCGAACAGTGTGCCCGCGGGTATGTGAAAAATTGTAGCAGAGAAGACTTAAAATGTATCAATATGCATCTCCTTTTTTATTTTAAGTATCAAAGTATCAATATGGAGTAAAACCAATAATTATTATGAAAAACCATTTGCCAAAACAATTTAACATTTATTGATTGCAAAAAAGGTACACGTATCAATTGTACTTGGTGAGTATAATAATAATAACGAAAATGTCTTACTAGTATGAGTTAAATTCAGTACTAGAATAATAATAAAGAAAATGTCTTAGGGCCATTTTCACCATCACTGGTTAACACTAATCCCCAGTTAAACATCGTTACCGACGCTACGGACTCCATGCATACAACATTGTGTCGCTAACGTCGGTAATGATGTTTAACTGGAGATTAGTGTTAACCAGAGATGGTGAAAACGGCCCTTAGATGTATCAGTTGAACTGGGATTAGTATAATATAAATATAACAGAAAATTTAACAGAAAATATGTCTTATATATAATCTTATTTTTAGTTTAAATACTTTTTGTACTTATAGGACACAGAATAAAAAAATTTTTAATCATTTTTAAGGCATTTCGAAAACATTATGCATTCCACCATTGGCAAAGTGAAGCGATTTGTCCTATTTGTTTTGAACAAGCGCTTGATTGTAGTTGGCTTAACAAGTGAAATAGTGGAAACAAGCAAAAAGAATTAACAAGGCGAACTTAGCACAGTGCGTAGGCAACTGGCTGAGTCAGTGGGATCGTCAGTTCGAATCCTACTGAAAGAAGTCTGATGAGGAAATGTGGTGATTTCCGAAATAGCTATCACTTCTACCATTTTTTCAAATTATTGTTGCTTTTCCACAATAAGTTTTCATTAAAAACGGCCTCGAGCTCAATAAAAATTGTTGAATATAATTGTTATAAGGCCATAAAATAACAAAAACAAATAATTTAAGGACGAGCACTCCTAAAAGTTAAACATTCTAATAATAGAAATACTAACAAAAACCAACAATCACACGATCAAGTGAATTGCAGCGGAATAGCTCCGCCTGATTGTAGTTGGCTTAACAAGTGAAATAGTGGAAATAAGCAACAAGAATTAACAAGGCGAACTTAGCACAGTGCGTAGGCAACTGGCTGAGTCAGTGGGATCGTCGGTTCGAATCCTACTGAAAGAAGTCTGATGAGGAAATTTGGGGATTTCCGAAGTAGTTATCACTTCTACAATTTTTTCAAATTATTGTTGCTTTTCCACAAAAAGTTTTCATTAAAAAAGCGGCCTGGAGCCCCGTAAAAATTGTTGAATATAATTGTTATAAGGCCATAAAATAACAAAAACAAAGGACTTAAGGACGAGCACACCTAAAAGTTAAACATTCTAATAATAGAAATATTAACAAAAATCAACAAAACCAACAACCACACGAGCAAGTGAATTGCAGCGGAATAGCTGCGCTTGATTGTAGTTGGCTTAACATGTGAAATAGTAGAAATAAGCAACAAGAATTAACAAGGCGAACTTAGCACAGTGCGTAGGCAACTGGCTGAGTCAGTGGGATCGTCGGTTCGAATCCTACTGAAAGAAGTCTGATGAGCAAATGTGGTGATTTCCGAATTAGCTATCACTTCTACCAATTTTCAAATTATTGTTGCTTTTCCACAAAAAGTTTTCATTAAAAAGCGGCCTCGAGCTCAATAAAAATTGTTGAATATAGAAAGTTATTTATAGCATTTTTTAGCTTCCACAATAAGTTTTCATTAAAAAGTGGCCTCGAGCTCAATAAAAATTGTTGAATATAGAAAGTTATTTAAAGCATTTTTTAGCTTGCTTTGCTTCCCCCTTCGTTATTTCAACGCAATCTATTTTATTATCTTATTATCAATACATTCAAGGCTATTTAAAATTTCATTGCTAAAATTACATTTTTATTTCATATGCAAACAAAGTTCAATATACGTAACATTGCTGAATATTGTCTTTTTTTTTAATTTGGACTTTACTTAAATGTGCTCTGCGGCACAAATAATATATAGTTGTTTAATAGGTAAATGATTATCGGGATTAAAAACATCTATATCAGCTGAGTTACTTGGCGTACAGTTTAGTTTGACAAAAAAATATATATATATAGTTGCTTTCAAAATTGTTATATTTATAGCTTATGCAATCTGTTGGCTCACTTTGAGATTCTATGTTCATTCGATTGACCATATCTAAAATATTTGACAGGAATAAATAGTCAGCCCTATTCTGCATTTCGATTCGAATCGAAATTTTCTCCGTTTGGCAACTTTGGTATTCTGCGTTCCGTTTCCTTTCGATCAATCTTCGAAATTTACGACTATACCTATTCTACATTTCGATCGTAGTTCCGTTTTTCTAAGTTGCGAATTTGGTTGTTATTTTCGTGGGTTAAAATAATACAATTTTATAAAAAAAAATTAAGTGAAATATACTGTGCATGATTGTAAAAGTCATCATAAATGAATTTTCTCGATTTCTATGTTTTCGCGAGCAGCAATACGTGCAATACGAAAAATTGGCTAAAATAATCGAAACCAAAAGGGATATTGCGCGAGGTTTTCAAAGAGGAAGTCCAGGCGTTTTTGTTTTCATTATCTATAAATAAGACTGCGAAATGCACTGAATACAATTTGTTCTTTTTATATAAAATTAATAGAGATATATACACACATACATAAAAAGTGGAGTTACTTAAAAAAAGATGTTTTTATTATTGCACTCATTTTTACTAACTTTAACTTTTACTTAAATTAAGAACAAACGAAATTCTATGTTTTCGCGAGCAGCAATACATGCAATACGAAAAATTGGCTAAAATAATCGAAACCAAAAGGGATATTGCGCGAGGTTTTCAAAGAGGAAGTCCAGGCGTTTTTGTTTTCATTATCTATAAATAAGACTGCGAAATGCACTGAATACAATTTGTTCTTTTTATATAAAATTAATAGAGATATATACACACATACATAAAAAGTGGAGTTACTTAAAAAAAGATGTTTTTATTATTGCACTCATTTTTACTAACTTTAACTTTTACTTAAATTAAGAACAAACGAAATTCTATGTTTTCGCGAGCAGCAATACATGCAATACGAAAAATTGGCTAAAATAATCGAAACCAAAAGGGATATTGCGCGAGGTTTTCAAAGAGGAAGTCCAGGCGTTTTTGTTTTCATTATCTATAAATAAGACTGCGAAATGCACTGAATACAATTTGTTCTTTTTATATAAAATTAATAGAGATATATACACACATACATAAAAAGTGGAGTTACTTAAAAAAAGATGTTTTTATTATTGCACTCATTTTTACTAACTTTAACTTTTACTTAAATTAAGAACAAACGAAATTTTATTTTTAAATTACAATGATGTTTGATGTATTTAGTTATTTTAAAATATTTACAAACTTTAACTTCATAAGCTGCTATAGTTTGGTGGTATATATTTCTTTTGTTTTGTTTTGATTTCACACATTCCTAGGCAACCAGCTGATTTCGAAGATTTCTTCGCTCTTCCTCTTCTTCTTTCGATTCGATCGTAACTCAGAATACCAAATGTTTTTGTTGCGGATCGGAATGCGGGAACGTAATCGAAATGCAGAATAGGGCTGAATAAATTTTGATTGGTGCGGAATCAATTTTTTCAGCAATAGCTCGCGCTTGGTTCACACCGTCATCGCAACAATATATGAAAGTAATTGCAACGCGCTCCACTGGGACAGTAAATGATCAACAGCTTGCTTCGACGATAACCAGCGAACGTTTGACACTCGAAAAATTTTATTATTTTTAAAACCAACGTAGTTTTGAAACTCGGAAAATCATGCACCCTTTTAGCACTATGTGCGAAGAAATTGTAAACATCTCTGGCAAGTTTTTTGACTTCTACGGGAATTTTTTACACGATTGGAAAATTATCAAAATTTAAAAAGAAGTATCCCTCCAAAATTCATTGTAAAATGTATCACTTTTGATCCCTTTCTATCAAAACGGTCACAATAGTTGCGTTCCAGATGCTTCACGATATTCACGAAATTCACGATTTGCAGGAACAGCTGTTTTCCCCATTAATAAACCTTATGGGAGGTGGCCACCTGGAACGACTTCCTGTAAAAACCTGCAAATCGTGAAGCATCTGGAACGCAACTAATGCAAGTGAGCTTGTTTTTTGTCCAGCATATCGCGAGACGGTAAAATAAACAGTCATCCAATTTAAATATCAAATTTTTTGATTTTCATTAAGCATAACCGATAACGAGTCGGTGGCGATTAAGGGAAAACCCACGATGTAGAGAACAAAGGTGGCGCCCATCTCGGTGCCGCTATTCCGCTCTCAGTGAATTCGACAAAGTCGTTGTTTGTATGACGTCACACTTGTGCAACTAGGTTACGTTTTACTTGCAAAATTGTGTCTTATTCTTTCATTCTTGCTCGCGTTTTGGCAATTCTCTCGCAATTGCACCGGTGTAACGTCACACAAAAGTTATTCTCTAAAATCCTCTCTGATGGGCGCAATCTTGTATTCTATCATTCTTGGGGAAGACCCATATTATTTATAATGTGCCCTAAACGAGAGACAGTTTAAGGGCCGGTTGTTCAATGTCTGATTAGCACAAATCGGAGGTAGAAGCTCCGGTTAAGCACAACTACTGCTTTATCGATCACATGTTACATGCATGATGTCGAAATCGTCGATAGTGTAGTGGTAGTGATAACCAGACATTGAACAACCGGCCCTAACACTTCTAATACTAACGGCGCGTTTACATTAGACAAGGCTGTCAAGACAATGAAGAAATACGTATTAGTTGTCAAAAACGCTGATAACTGTCTCCGTGATGTAGGCGCCCTGACAATAGTTAAGACAATTCATTTTGAGCAAAATGTCGAACGCGAACGTTGAGTTATAAGTTGCAGAAATACGCGAGCTATTTATGCAAAAAAACTTAAAAAAAATAATAAAGAAGAGACAAAGTTACATATACATCAACGTCTTTTCAGTTATTATAGTTCTTTTGGTGAGAATTTCTCTTCTTTCTTGCACAAGACGTCAAAATTATTGTCTGCATACGTCAAATCACTGTCCGATTTACTGTCTTCAAAATTGTCAAGACAGTGATTGAGACAATTGGACAAGTATGCAAGAATCTGCCATACCTAAACAAAAGCGTCAGCGTTGTCTGGCTGTCAAAAAATTCTCATGCCCATACAATTTGTATGAAGCATACCGAAACAACGCGGCCTCAACGCTGAGCGGTTGGAAAATCCTATTTTGACAGGGCGTTAGGTATTGAAGTTGGCTGCAGAAAACGGCGAAACTGTCATTTTCGTGTTACACACAAACAAGACTATGCTTATTGTTGGTGTTAGTTCTGCATTTGACGTAGCGTTGACGCTTTTGTTAAGGTATGGCGCTTCGGCGCTAACGCTAGGCGTCTGAAACCGCTCCGCACAGCGCTTTTGTTTAGGTATGGCAGTATTAGGGAAAAGTGGGCATGTATTGCTATTGTCATGACAGTATTGTCCGATGTAAACCCTAACGCTAGGCGTACATTTCATCTGATAGGCCAACCGATTTCTGCCGAACAATTGGACCGTCCGAACTGATGCGCACACTTAACCAGATTAAAATGTGTCAAAATATTTCACTGCTTACAAAATTGTACACACAAATCTAGTTTTCATTACAATTTTGTATGCAGTGAAATATTTTGATACATTTTAATTGACATACTCTAAACATATGATTTTATATTTAATTTTTTCTGTTTTTACACCCAATAAGTTAATTTTTCGCAGTTCATTTTGGTACTCTTCACCTGACATCGGACGAGAAAAACAAACATGTTTGAATTTATCGTCACTGACGGATGTCAACGGCCGAGCACAGTTCGCCCGATGCCGGCTGCAGTGTGCGCGTAGCGTAAGTAAGTAGTAACGCGTAGGGATGCAAGTCAAAAAAATACATCGATGTTTTTTTCGATTCGATACATCGAAATATAGCATCGATAGATATCGATGTATTGTATAAAAATATCGATATTTTCGATGCATTGAATGAAAATATCAGCAGTTTCTTTCAAATAAAAATATACAACAAGAAAATGAAACAATCGTAACTTCGATAAGTGTATAACTCACAGTGAAATGTATTAATTGATTTAAAAGGTTATAAATCTCAATTGTTTTCTGTCCTTTGAGAAGCCTCTTGAATAAAATTTTCGGAAGGTACGGAAGTGGCCACAATTTTTAAATGTTTATAAGCATATTAAAATATTAGTGCGATTCATAAAACGTCGCAAAGTGGCATTTTTGGCGAAGTGCCAATGTTGCGAATAAAGTTGTATGAACAATTTATCGCAACTACGGATTGGAAATGCAAACTTTTTTTAAAAAGCAGCGCGTTAGAGAAGATAAAAGTTTTTACAATTATCACGCCTATTCTGCAACACTTTCGTATTCGGATTTTGCTACGAATCGTAGAAATGGTATGGAACTTTCGAAATTCGTAACAACGGCATGCCTAAAAACGAACGAGTAAGAAATTGACAGTTTTTTTTGCATAATTTTGTACGAAAACAATTCTGTGTCGGAAGCAAGATAAAAATTAAGCAAAAAGATGTAAATCGATGTGTTTGCAGGTAATATTAGTGGTGTTCTTTGTAAAAGATAAATTTTCCTTTAGCATACACGTATATTTTTATCCCCTTCTTTATATAAACGAACAAAAAACAATCTTTGTTGCCCCTTATCGAGAAACTTGGGTCCGGTTTAGTTATTTGTACAATGATTTTCGGTTGTTGTGTCCAATACCATAACCCGAATGCAAAAACCTTAACATATACGTGTAATCAAAGATTAAATTCTTATTTAAAATAAATGTTTAAAATATCCGACCATTAGTTTATTAATAAATTCGGTTTGCACTATGCACTTTTTTGCAAATGTCGATGTGGGTTCTGCCCAAAAATACTGTGGATGGCGTAGCCCGAGTGATATGCACAAGAAATGTTGTATATCCTTGACAAGCGGAAGCCCCTCTTCTCCGGCAACACAGAAAGGAGGATTTTACTTAAAACTTACCTTTACCGATGATATTATGGGCCAAAAACAGAGAGATAGCCGATTTAGCAGCACATGTGCCCGACTAAAGACCTGTCCTGATCCAAATCAATCGATACACCGCTTTCTAATCCCATTTGACAATGTGTTTTCACTTATTTGACGACAAATGCCACTGAATTTGACATAGTGAAAATCAGCTTTTAGTAAGGGTTAAGGCTCCGTTATGCATACTTGGCATTGCTTGAGAGTTGTCACATAAGGAATCTGTTAAATGAGCTTCGCTTGTAAGCGGTTACCCAACGCACAGCATTACATACGTAAAAGTCTGTTGGTTTTTGATTTCTACGTAAAAATGGTATAGCAGTGCATGCAATGCCAAGTATGCATAACAGAGCCTTTATAGTCGTTAAGCGCGGACGAAGGCAAAAGCAAGCGCAACAGGTGGTGGATATAACAAAGTGCATGTTTTTAATGGCTTGAAATAAGCTGTTATTGCATTAACTGGATTGGGAACCAGTTCTTCAGGCATAGGAGAAGTTCTGGCTTGTGGTTCAACAATTCAACCAGAAGTGATAGAGATGCGCCCATGGTTACTATGCCCGACATCTCCGCTTATCTTTGTGAAATCGTTACCATAGCGTGCTCTTACTCCACTGCTATAATTGCAAATGCTATAGAATCCATCGTTTCCTTCGAAATATGTAAAATCAAAAAATTTTACTATAAATAAGAACTTCATGAGTTTTTTTTGAAGCGAAAACTTCTTTAGCGGCGGGAGTGATTTGAAACTCGTTGAAACGAAAAAAGTGACAACAACAGCAAAAACAATAGGCTTTTGTATGTTATTTGCCATTAAGTGTGTAGTTATGTATGTATGTCTCATAGAATTTCAGCGAAGTCTCGAAGTCAAATTGCAGTGATTTTGTTTTTGTTTTCTTCGCTTTTATTGTCGCCTTGCCGGCGGCGCCACAATGCAGCCATACGTATGTATGTACATACATATGTACGTATAGATAGATAGATAGATTAAGTAGAGGTATGCACTGTGACCAGAGGATATATTGTGCCCTCGACTGTTTAGAGTACCTCATCTAATCCCAGAGAACCCAAAAATTTAAGGAGATCTCCGGGGGTTAGCGATTGTATGACTTTCTCACTTGGCCAGTGTTGGCCTAGGTGTCTCTCCCGTCTTCTAGCATCTGCCTCGCATTCGCATTCGCGAAGCAGTTGCAGGGGGGTCTCCTCAGTCACATCGCAGAACCGACATAGGTCGTTAGACCAGATCCCCAACTTGTGCAGGTGACCTTTCAGTCTGCAGTGACCCGTCAGAAAGCCTGCCAATATCCTTATCCTCTTTATGGGGAGGTTTATTATTGCTCTATACCCTGTAAGGTTGTAACCTCCCAGTAGGCTCTTAGCCTGGCGTAGGCCTACCATTTTACGCCAGTGCTGATTCCTTACTGTGTTCCTCTCCTTCCTGAGCTCTTCCTTGATTGTACTAGGACTAATCGCTATGAAGGGCTCAGGCCCTATAGGCGACGGGGCGGCTGCCGTCCTAGCTAGTCGGTCCGCTTCCTCATTGCCGACAACTCCTACGTGACCTGGCACCCAAATTAATTGGATGTCGATGTACTCCGCCAGGGCGTTGAGCTTGATGAGAGTGCCTTGAGTGCTGCCTTTCGCTTGAAAGATACTACGGGTACCGAAAGCTTTAGCATTGGACCGTGGACGCCTGCCCCAATACCGTCGGGAGTTTTGGAGCCATCTTTATACCATTGCATTGAGCTCGCTTGTATCTGCCTCTCCATAAGAGAGGTGCTCCAAGTCAACTTGGTGCAAAGCACTATTTTGAATTTCCTGTCAAAGTTAACTAAATTTGGCCTGTCGTCTCTGGGGAGCAGCGCTAATGGAATTTGGGAGCCTAGCTTGTCTCTGTTCCTTTATGGTAGGACTTTACCTCTACTAAAGCATTCTCTTGCGAAGTTTAATAGAGTTCGCTTTGCTGCCTGTTCTATGGTAAGGTGCAGCGGCTCGAGCATCACCTCCAGCGCCGCCGTCGGGCATGTTCGCATTGCCCCCGTGATGCATACACACGCCAGACGTTGAAGCCGTTGCAAGGGTGGTTCTCGAGACCCACGCTACTGCCCCATAAGTAACTATTGGTCTAACTATCATGGTATACATCCATCTCAGGATCTTGGGACTACAGCCCCAAGACTTCCCTGCCAGATGTTTGCATTCCATTAGTGCCCTCGTGGCTATGGAAGTGATCGCGTCTACATGCGCCTTCCACAGAAGTCTGGAATTTAGTATTAATCCTAGGTACTTGACTTTTGGGGCGACGTTGACTGCGACCCCATTCAAAGTGATGTTCGTCATACCTGGGAGTTTTCTTCTTCTTCTATAAAAGGGGACGATAACGGTTTTGGAGAGGTTGATGCTCAGGCCCATACTCAAGCACCAGCCTCTTGCTAGGTTTAGTCCCCTTAGAATGTCATCCGCACAGCCTTGATAGCGGATGCCATTGTCAGTGAAAGTCCGTAGAAGTTCATCCACAATTAAGCTCCACAAAAGAGGGGATAAAACTCCTCCCTGTGGGCAACTTCTTGCAGTTTGTAGCTGTATAACGCCATCCCCGATGCCGGTTTCAGCTATCCTCGTGTTCAGTAACCTGACTATCCACCTGCGGATGGTTGCCTGCACATGACGTTTTTCAAGCGCCCGGTCGACACTACCGTGAGAGGTGCTGTCAAACGCCCCCTCAATGTCGATGAAGGCACAGAATACTGTCTCCCCACACTCAAGAGCACCTTGCATTTCCGTGGACAGGGCGTATAGTGCAGGGTCCTTGCCACTCTGTAGGCATGTTGGTCAGGGTGTAAAGACGCCACATTAAGTGTGTTGTTCCTGATTTCATGGTCGATTACCTTCTCCTTGCTTTTAGCAAAAAGGAGGTTAGACTTATCGGCCTGAAGGATTTAGCGAGAGAGTAATCCCTCTTACCTATCTTCGGGATAAATATAATCCGAGCCCTCGTCCACATCCCCGAGGCTAGGAGTCCAAAGCCCAACAGAC
This sequence comes from Rhagoletis zephyria, assembly GCF_001687245.7. Taxonomy (NCBI): domain Eukaryota; kingdom Metazoa; phylum Arthropoda; class Insecta; order Diptera; family Tephritidae; genus Rhagoletis; species Rhagoletis zephyria. The sequence continues at coordinate 354,065 of NW_016157227.1, read as the reverse complement.
CGATCGGTGGGTGAATAGACTTCTAGCCAGCTTCCAGTCTGCTGGGGATGGCCTAGTCCGTTGGCATGGTACCTCCCCCGAGGTCGGAGTGGCATCCGGGCAGTGGGCCGAGAGCAGGGCAAGCGCCCTCTCTTTATTGTTTCCTGAGTAGGTATCATTAGCTAGCCGGATTGCTAGTCTTGTGTCAGTATGATCCCTCGCCAAGGCCTTATGCAGTCTAGCGGCTGCAGGAGTCGATGTGATAGAATTTACTGAAGCTGCCCCGTTTGGCCTTTCTGATCTCTTTACTGTAATTAGTTAAACTGACTGAATACACCGCCCAAAGCCCTGTACGCTTTGCCCTATTAAAAAGGTCTCGTACATGCTTTTTGAGCACCGATAGCTTTCGAGACCACCATTTGGGCTGTATCTTCCCTTTTGGTTTCGCCTCGGGGCAGCTGGAGTGAAATACATCCATAATCGCGTCATTCAAGTCGTTAACGGTGTTCTCTAACCTCATATGATCGTGCCTGTTCTTGGACTGTATTTCAGTCAAGTTTGACTTTAAATTTTCGCTGTACCGCTCCCAGTCAGTTTTCCTGGGGTTCCTAATTGCTCGGTTTGTTCTGACCTCTTACTCCTAGCACAAATTCAATAAGCCTGTGGTCCGATAGTGATGGTTCTGAGGAGACCCCCCACTGGGTGACCAGAGGACTAGCCAATCTGTTGCTAAGCGTGATGTCCAGTACCTCTTTCCTAGCCCTCGTGAAAAATGTCGGTGTTTGGCCAACATTGTGGATGCTAAGTTCCTCGCTCAAAATGTACTCTAAGAAACACTCACCTCTGCCGTTTGTGTCCGTGCTGCGCCATTCAACATTGTGCGCGTTCGCATCGCACCCCACTATAAGGTGGAGCCGTCTCCTCCTGCAGTACACCACTAACCTCTGTACCTCTTGTGGTGGGGAATAGCTGCTGTTTCCCGGAAAGTAGGCCACAGCGAAAACCACCTCGAAGTTCCTATCGCGAATGCACAGCGACGTCTGCACTGCGACTAGGTCCTGTGTTAAAAATTCTGTAATGCAAAAATAATCAATATTTTCCTTAAGCACTACACAGGCACTGGGCCTCTTACAAGAGAGGTCCTATGTTAGGTTAGGTTATCCTGGCCGCCCTCATCCATATAGGAAAAGGGCACACTTAGGCCTCCATGGGCCCATTGTGATGCCATATTTGAGACTCCTCCTCCTACCTCAGAAATGGAACCAATTTGTTGCTCTGATGAAGCGAATAAAATCGTAGATACTGGCCGAATCCAGCTCAGCTAGACACTCAAAAGAATAGCGGAGGAGCGAGCGTCAACGAGCCCTTGCCAAAGCGGGACAGTGCCATAGGTAATGCTCCACGCTTTCGATTTCCTCTTCATCGCGGCAGCTACGAAAGTAATCGTTTGGCTGCAGACCCATCCTGGCAGCGTGTGTCCGCATAAGGCAGTGCCCGGTGAGAATTCCAATAACATGGCGGAGCATTGGTCGCTCCAAACTGAAGAGAGGCCAAGATCGACGCTTATTTAACCTAGGCCTTATGTGTATCGCTATCCTGCTCGTGGGCTCTGCAGACATTTTGCATTTGCCCGTTCGATAAAGTTATTCTGCAGCCAGAGTTTACAAGAAGATAGCGGTGTACCCGCATTACGAGCGGTACTGATGGTAGACAGTTGGGTTCCTTTCCGGGCCAGCTCGTCCGCAGCACAGTTGCCAGGTATGTCTCTATGACCTGGCACCCATGCGAGTTGGTGCAGGGTACGTATTGTGATGTAAGGCGCACAGTTCACACCGAAGGTCACGGTTTTCAATTTGTAATCGTGTATGGGACTATTTGTTTCTGAACGAAATACAATTTGTTGATAATCTTGGTCGCCTTCGTGTAGAAGTATTTGACGATACATTTTCTCGACATCGCTATTGAAAACGAACTTATACGTGCGCCATTTGAGTATCAATAGCATCAGGTCGGGTTGGAGGGTGGGTCCTGTACAGAGGACATCATTGAGAGAGTAACCTGACCCTGACTTCTTAGATGCATTGAAGACGACTCTTAACTTTGCCGTTTTCTTTTCGGGTTTTACCACCGCATGGTGAAGGAGATAGAACGCCCAAAATTTTTCTCCTGAGGCGCTTTCATATGGAGTTGTTACTTCCATATGGCTAAGGGTTGCATATTCCTCTAACACGTTGTCGTAAAGAGGTTTAAGATCAGTTTTTTTAAGAAGACTTCTCTCCATGCTGAGAAATTGTTGGAGATCTGAGGTACGAGACTGGCCTAAAGCGATTTTTTCCAGAAAACTTGGTTTGAAAGGGAGCCGGACCACATAACGACCATCGGGAGCTCTTGTGGTTGTAGACTTGAACAAATTTTCACACATTTCATGTTCGGGATTGGCTATTTTGGGTTTTGGAACTTCTTCAAGTTCCCGGAATCTTCGGAGTTGGGAATCTAGGCGCTCATTCGAGATTTGTTCTACCTGAGTTGAGAAGCACGATACCTTTTCGGGGATTTGACCACTCAGTATCCAGCCAAATATCGTGTTTTGAGCTAACAAGTTCTTCGAGAGTTTTTCAATGCCTTCGAGAATTATTTGAGGGATAAAGTCACTGCCAATGACTAGGTCAATTTGAGATGGGGAGTGGCTGTTAGGATCGGCTAGCTTGAGATGAGCCCATTTTTGTTGTTGTTCCAGAGTTGGCTGGAATTTGGGTAGCATTTGGTTAGTTGCGGTAACACAATTGCCTGAGCTTTTATTTTTGTGGTCAAATCCGCTGACGCTAAGACTAGGGAGCATAATTTGTTCGAGGTTTGAACCACTTCCGCCCATTCCCGAGATTTCGAAATTAGCGGTTTGGCATGATAGTCTTAGCTTCTGTTGAGCTTTTGAGGAAATTAAGCTCCTTTCTAACCCCTGATCAATGAGGGCTCTTTGTTTGAAAATCTCGCCCCTGTGTTCTAATGGCACTATCGCCGTGGGGAGCAGGACTTTGCTTTCATTTTCAGAGTAAAATGATTGTACCCTTGTTGTTTGGGAGCTCGAAGGTTGCTCCTCTTCACTTGTTTGGTCTGGAGCGTGCGGGGTTTGTTTTGTGGACGTTGTCATTCCTACTTGTAAGGTAGTCCTTTGGACTCTATGCTGTTTTTTATTCGGCGTGGGGCCTTAGCTGTCATGTAGCACTGAATTATGCCGTTCTTTACAGTGAAAGCAAGTCTGAGTGCTTGGCCACTCTTTAATTGTGTGTCACTGGGAGATACAGTTAAAACACATATTATGATCTTTAATAAATTGTCTGCGATCCCCGATTGGTATTTTTTTGTATTTAAGGCCGCTCCAAAGCGAATGAGTCGAAGTTTTGCACATTGGACATTTGTGCATTGTTCGCTGTTCTGTCATATGAGAATGAATTTGTGACAGAGATTTATTATGGGTGTTTTGTGAATGGGCTGGTTTAAAATGGGGTATGTTATGAGAAGGAGGTGGCCTAGAGAAGTGGTTATTATTTTGAGAGGTGGGTTTTGATTTGGCTGGACGCCACTGATCAACCCATCCGACCACCTCGTACCTAGTAGTTAAGAATTGGTTCATTTGAGACCAGTTGGGAAGATCCTTCCTGGAACTAAGGGACTGTTCCTATAGGGATACTGTGTTTTCAGGAAGCTTTGAAGTAACGAGATATATTAAGATTGGGTCCCAGCTTTCAGTCGAAACTTGCTGGGTGGGGAGGATTTGGAGGCAGTCATTTACAGAGGACTGCAATCTCTGTACATCCTCACTGTTTTCTGTTATAATTGGCTTTAAATTCATGAGGATTCGTATTTAGTTGTCTACAAGTTTCCTTTTGTTCTCATATCGAGATTTAAGAGCTTCCCACGCCAAATTAAAATTATCGTCACTCAGGGCGAATTGCTTGACAATTTGGCCGGCTTTGCCTTGAGTCTTGTACCTGAGATGGTAAAATTTTTGAACCTGAGAGAGTTTTGGGCAAGCACAAATGCTTGAAACTAAACAGGATGACTTTTCGTTTTGAAAGTGTCCGAGAGAGGGATTCGAGTGAGGGTGAGAAAATGTTAATGATTGAACTGTGTAGCGACTCCACAGAGAATGATGCAATTCCAAGTGGGTCGCCTCAGAGAGTTTTTAAATGTATAAATTATAAGCAGTGCGTAATATAAATGACTGTAATCACGAAATGTAATCAATATATATATATATATATAAACCAGCTATTTCGGACGAGCGTTCGCGTGCGTTGCAGGTAGCATTAAAGTATTCGAAATGACCTAGTAGTAAGATTTTAAGTGGTTTGGCTTTAATAGCTTCAGAAAGACGTGTGCTTTTAATACCGAGAAAACCGAGAGATATCAAAATAATTTTAATTTTATTGTTAACAAGTGTCGAATCGTTCCACTGTACCCGCTTTGTTTGTATATGCTCACGTCAATACAATTTTTAATTTTTATTTATGGAAAACACTGTATCGCGATATACGTATCTATGTACTTAAGTATGTGTGTAGAAATGTACTATTTTATTTAGTGGGCGCACTATGGAATGTATGTATATACGACACTTTGCCGCACTAGGTAATATATATGTATAAATGTAGGTATATATATCGGGTTCGAGCAAGGCAAATATTTGTGGAATTTTACACCCGAGTAGGTGTTTATGCTTTTATTTTATTTTTTTCGAAACCGTTTTCTTTTGGGGCTAGAAACTATCGCTGTTTTTTTAGGCTTATGTAATATGTACATATGTATATAGTATACTAATGCATATATATGTGGGCATATGTATTTGTAGCTGTGACGAGAGAGGCTCCGCTTCATCAGATGGTAATAGTAAGGCGAGCCTACTGAGAGAAAGGAGAGGTCCTAAATTACCTTCTTCCTGTTATGGTTGAGGCCCCTCACCTGGCCTCTGTAAGTCCACGGCTCTTGGATCAGTAGGATGCCCAGGTCATCCGTGGCGAACCTGCTGGCGATGACCACCGAAGCAGCCACCGCGTGATGCAAGTTGACCTGGGCTACTTCCAAGTGTCGCGGATTCATAGATAGGGCTCGTCAAGGTCGGAGAGCTGTAGTTCGCTCTCGTTCCGCTTGTCAAGCTCTAGTCGCCTCAAGTCGATGCCTCATAGCATCTCCTGCGTGGAGGGCACGTATTCCGCTGAGGTAGTGGGGGCGGTAGGCACGGTCGTGTTTGCAAGAGCTGGTGTCTCTGGGAGGAGTGGCTGCTCAGCCGGTAAGCCCGAGGTCGACTCGGTCGTTTGGGCAGCAGAGGAACCGGCGTCAGCGTCGATTTGAGTCTCCTGCGCCTCCGACTCCTTGCTGCCTGTCGCCTTTTGTCGCCACGCCCTCACCTTGACGAAGTTGAACCTATAGTTCACGTTAAAGTCAGCTCTCTTGACGCCTAGGAATAGCCTGAGCTCGTTATCTTCAGTGGTGCTGGACACTACTTTCCACGCAGAAGTGGGGATACCCTCGTTCTGTGCTTTTAGTAGCCCCAGCGCAAACTCGGCACATTTGTCGGCGCTCCTTGGGAGGAACACCGTGATGTTATGCACTGGAGGGATATCGTCCCCTCTCTTCCTATACATCTCGGGTTCCTTCCAACCCTCAAGTGCTGGTGCCTTCTCCACCAGCCAGAATGCCAGGGGGTGCGACCATCCTTTGAAGACCTCGTCCATGTTGGCATCTTGGAGCTTGGTTAGGTCCTCTGAGCTCAAGGCAGCAGCAGGGTACTCACACGGCAGCTCCGCTACCCGGATGCCTTTGAGGGTATCCGAGTAGCTGGAATGCTGGGTGGCACCCCCCTACGCCTGTCCTTGCCCGGTCGGCCCAGCCAGGCTCCTAGGCCATGAATTCGGAGGAGGTGGCTGATCCCGCTGCAGTTTGGTGCTTGGTGGCTCAGGCGGAGTAATTTGATTGCTCCCTCTCTTGACTGCGTCCCCTTTGTTGTAGCCTGGGGGTTCCCCGCTTCTCCGCCATTCGCCAGGTGCGGATCTGTGCTGCTGTTGTCGCTGTGGCCCGCTTCTCTGCTTTGCAGCAGGTAAGTGTGCCTGTTTATTGGGCCCACTCTTCCACGTATCCGGTGACAGAATGCCTGAGCGATGCCGGCTTTTGAAGCGGTGACTACCCTCGGTACGGAGGCTGCTCTCTGATATTGCTCTTTCTGTGTGCCTGAAAAGGGAAATGCCGGGCCGGTGTTCCGGCCGGTCTAGTTCGGCAGATGAATCATATAAATCTAACACATCTTGATTTGCGCAAGTACCTTTTTTCCCTGTGTCCTGCTACAGGAGGCCTCTTCACTGGTGCCTGGATGTTCGTCATCCCTCGCATTCTCAATGAACAGCGATGCTTCCTCTGCTGTTAGCTGGTCCAAGAAGCTGCTCTTGCGCCTGACGCTCTTAGAGCCTTCTAGCGTGTTGCTGCTTGGCGTTTCTGGTGTGCGTGTAATAGCTCTTGCTGTTGTTACAGCTGGTGCTATTGTGCCCGCCGCCGCTGGTGGCGCGGGTGTTGTAGTAGACGTGGTTGTTGCTATAGTTGCTGTTGTTGTTTTGCTGTTTTTTTTGTTTGTTGTAATCATCTTTTTCGTACGACCGCCTGCTCGACGAGGCGAGCTCAGCAGTCTGAGGTTTAGTAGGGGATCTCCAAAGTCCGCCGCGCCAGTGCCCCTTGTCGCGGTAGGGCCACCGTTACTCTACGATGCGACCCGGTGTCGGAAGCGCGCCGTTATAATACAGCCGGTTTATACCCTCCTGACTGCAAACAGTCCAATAGGCACGGTGTCGCTTAAAACCTTGGATTAGGAGGTGGCAGTTCTGGGTCACTGTTCTCCAGCGGCCTAAATCTGAAGGGAAGGCAGCGCGGAGGCTTTCACATCCGCGTTACCTCAGACCAGAAGAGGACGACTGGTTAGTGATTCAGCTAAGCACCTGAACCAACGACAAGGTGCCTGCCCTCGCGATGGATATGTACGTATGTTAAGCTAGCCAATGCGCGTCTGTGTGGTTATGTGCGGACGTGGAGTCTACGTGCGTAAATATGTCAGTGCATAGAATTCAAGCGACGGGTTGCAGTCAAATCGATGTGATTTTGTTTTTGTTTTCGTCGCTTTGCCGGCCGCTCATATGTGTGTATGTTTGTACGTGTGTTAAGCTACAAAGCAAAAACACGACTAGGTGCTCCATGCACTCATGCAAAGAGTATCCCTAAGGTACAAGGAGTACCCAAAATTAACCAATATGCATATCTTCACTTGAAATGCAAAAATACGTAACATCTCCGTAAATGAAATGGAAAAAGTATATATTATATATTATTATATTTTATTTATTTTTCATAGAATGATGTGGAGAGTTGTAAATCGATGGAAACCATCATATAAATCCAAAAGTGAATTTTGAATTTTTTACTAGTTATGACTTTCTGTATTTCAACGATGATATTTGTTACGTCCATTTGCATTTCAGGTGACGATATAAAAATGCGGTCCAATTAACATTGCGATGTCCTATGGCAGGACCATATACTCCAGCTCTGCATTAGAGACACGAGTTGGGCCGCTACTGCATCACAGAGGAACATTTTGTAAGTGTGTGCTGCAATATATCACAAATGGAGCACATTGTCCAACGATTTTTGCAGAATGGCCAATAAGCTGATAAAAGTTCGCATGTTGTGTGCTCATTTATGGCTGGAGTTCTCTGATTCTCCCAAAACTGGCGAAGAAATCATAAGAAAAGCAGCGGCATCAATACGACACAACAATATTTCTCCACAGGTGGTACCAATAGATCGCAGGACATCCTCGATAGCCTGATAAAACCGTAATGGTAAAGCGTGACCATTTTCCTCTGGTATCTGCTTGTGCGATAACGAGGTCATTTGGTGAGATCGTATACGCTCAACAGCTACATCTCCTTTCAAAAATTAAAATAAATAAATAAAAGTAAATAAAAGTATAGAAAAATTTTTCGGAGAGCAACAGTATCCATCCGTAACTGAGTTGCAAGCTGAATTTCAAAGGCTGCATCTGAATCGACTTGAAACAATTGAGAAAATATTGTATGATGTTCACCCCTATTCTGCAACACTTTCGTATTCGGATTTTGCTACGATTCGTAGGAATGGTATGCTGCAATCCGAATCGTATCCTGAACTTTCGAAATTCGTAACAATGGCATGCCTAACAACGAAGGAGTAAGCTTTTTTGCGTAATTTTGTACGAAAACAATTCTTTGTCGGAGGCGAGATAAAAGATGTAAATCGATGTGTGTTTGCAGGAAATATTAGTGGTGTTTATTTAAACAGATAAATTTGCCTTTCGCATATACGTATATTTTTTATCCCCTGCTTTATATAAACGAGCAAAAAATAATCTTTGCTTCCCCTTATCGAGAAACTTGGGTCCGGTTTAATTATTTATACAATGATTTTCGGTTGTTGTGTCCTGTGTTACTGTTCTCGCATAACCCGAATTCAAAAACCATAACATACACGTGTAATCAAAGGATTAAACCTTTATTTAAAATATATGTTTCAAATTATTAATAAATTCGGTTTGCACTACGCACTTTTTTCAAATTTCGATGTGGGTTCTGCGCAAAAATACTGTGATATGCACAAGAAATATTGTATACCTTTGACATGCGGTAACCTTTCTCCGGCAACACAGAAAAGAGAATTATACTTAGTAAGATTTATGATCCCTAAGCGCGACCGAAGGCAGAAGCAAGCGCAACGGGTGGTGGACCTAACAAAATGCATGTTTTCAATGGCTTGGAAGAAGCTGTTATTGTATTAACTGGATTGGGAACCAGTTCTGCAGGCATAGGAAGAGTTCTGGCTTGTGGTTCAACAATTCAACCAGAAGCTGACATAGATGCGCCCATGGTTACTATGCCCGGCAGCTCCGCATACCTTTGTGAGTCCATTGCCATAGCGCGCTCTTACTCTGCTGCTATAACTGCAAAAGCATCAGAATCCATAATTTTCCTCAAAATATTTAAAATCAGTCAATTTTAATAAACACAAGCAGATGGCGAGTGTTTTTTAATTCCTTTCCACTTTGTTTTCCTTCATACAGCTGAGTTCGAAAAACAACTGATACCTGGCAATGCTGCACATTTTTCCGCAAAGGTTGCGGCATGACGATTTTTCGTTTTTGGTAACGTAGCTACGAATTACGAATTACGAAAATTCGTGTTCTAGAATAAGGGTGGTTATAATACAAGCAAAGGGTTGACACTGTTTATCTTCAATTGCTAAAGCTTACGCGTTCACGTACAGGAGCTTTTAGAGACGTGGGTGGATAATGAGAGAGCTTTAGACATTCCTAATATTGATAAAGTAATTCAATTTAAAAGTCCAATGACGAGAGCAGGCGGAGCTGTAATAAACCATAACACACATGAGGAGCTCGTATAGTTCTCCACAAGTTGAGCTCAATGCACAAAAACTTGAATCAATCACCCCTATTCTGCAACTCTTTCGTATTCGGATTTTGCTACGAATCGTAGAAATAGTATGCTACAATCCGAACCTTATTTTCGAACTTTCGAAATTCGTAACAATGGCATGCCTAAAACCAATCGAGTAAGTTTTTTTGCGTAATTTTGTACGACAACAATTCTATGTCGGAGACGAGGTAAAAGATGTAAATCGATGTCTGTTTGCAGGAAATATTAATGGTGTTCATTTAAACAGATCAATTTGCCTTTCGCATATACGTATATTTTTATCCACTGCTTTATACCTATAAAGAAGCAAAAAAGAATGTTATCGAGAAACTTGGGTCCGTTTTAGTTATTTGTACAATGATGTTCGGCTGTTGTGTGCAAACGCATAACCCGGATCCAAAAGCTTTAACATACACGTGTAATCAAAGGATTAAGCTTTTATTTAAAATAAATGTTTCAAATCTCCGACCTCCAACTTATTAATAAAGTTCGTTTGCACTATGCACTTTTTTTGTAAATTTTGATGTGGGTTCTGCGCAAAAATACAGTGGATGGCGTAGACGGTGTGATATGCACAAGAAATGTTGCATACAGCTCCGCATATCTTTGTGCATTCACTCCCATAGCGCGCTGTTACTCTGCTACTATAATTGCAAATGCAATAGAATCCATGTTTCATTCAAAATATGTAAAATCAAACAATTTGGGTTGGGGAGGCGGTGGAAGGGGCGTGAGCCCCTCAACACCCTCTATACGAAAGGGGATGAGCCGCGCATCATGAAAAGCCACCTCTTCGCCCCCTCGGTCGCATTTAGGGGATACAATTATAGTACAATTTCAAAATTTTCTTTTTAAAATAGAATTACAATTTATTTAAATAAATATGTCTTAACAATTTGAATGTTGAATCAATAATAATTTTTCAGCAATGAAATTTCTCTGAATGTAAAATCATCAACAGAAACAAAAACTATTTCTTATCAAAGACTTAAAGTGTGTGTACATATATATTTGCATCAACTTATGACACTACAAATACTCCCCCTACAAATCAAGCAGAAAGTGATATTGTATAAATGTTGCTAATTTCAAAGATTGTATTTTTAATGTAAAGAAAATGTGACTCGTTTCTTTGGTGTACTATGTATATTAATATTTGGTTTGTGTTTCGTGTATGCAGGTTTAATTCGATCGATTGATATATTCTTGGATTCTCCATTTATAAGTATTTTAAAAAAACTTCAAATTCTTCACAATAACTTCAAAAGGTCCCTCATAAGGGCAGCTTAAACCAGGTTTTTTATTCATAATTTTAACAAAAACCTGTTTACATGTTCTTAAACTGCTTGGCATAAAACATTTTTCCGAAGTAACATGATGTGATAAATTTGAACGAGAGTTTTTAAAATAACTTTTTAATTTAGTTAAGAAGTCTGTGTTATTGAAATCCTTCTGAGTATCAGTAACAAGTTCACCTGGTAATCGTAAATTTTTACCGTAAACCATTTCCGAAGGAGTTGCCCCTAAATCTTCTTTAAAACAAGAACGCAAACCTAATAAAATTATAGGTAGTTCTTCTGACCTTGATGTACCACGAGCAACAATTGAAGCTTTCAATTGCCGATGGAACCGTTCTGTCATTCCATTTGCCTGAGGATGATATGCGGAAGTTGTAATTAGCTCACTTCCAATATACTTCGCCAGCTCACGGAAGATGTTTGAAGTAAACTGAACTCCTTGATCACTTGTTATATGAGTCCGTACCCCAAAACGTGGAATATATTGCTGAATAAATTTTTGAACAATAGATTTTGCTGTAGCATCTCTTAAAGGATAAGCTTCAGGCCAACGCGTATTTCTATCAATGATTGTTAAGATATATCTAAATCCATTTGACATTGGTAACGGACCTACAATATCTGTATGTATATGTTCAAATCTGCCCTTAGGAATTTCTATTTTTGAAACTGGAGACTTAAATGTCTAAAAACTTTCGACTTTTGACAATCAATACATGTTTTTGCCCATTCATTTACCTCTTTCCTCATAAAAGGCCAGAAATATTTAGAAGTTAACAACCCCCGCGAAGCCCTGATACCTGGATGACTTATACTATGCAATTTATCAAATATTTCTCTCCGTAAACTATTTGGTATGTAAGGCCTAGTAGTCCCATTGTTTTCTTCACAATATATGTTAAAATTCAAAAATGGTATTATAATTTCCACTATCTTATAGGGACACGGAGAATTTTGAATAAGACTTTTCAATTCATCGTTTTTCATTTGTTCAGAATACAATTTTTTAAAATTAAGTTCTTGTTTTACCGCTTCAATCTCTGGAATTCTCGAAAGTGTATCTGCAACTATATTATTCTTACCGGAAATATGTTGAATATTACTAGTGAACTGCGAAATATATTCCAGATGCCTAATTTGTCTAGGACTTCTTTCAGTTTGTGAATATAAACCATAAGTTAAGGGCTTATGATAAACGTACACAATAAAATTTCTACCTTCCAAGAAATGCCTAAAATGTTTTATTGTTTCATAAATCGCTAAAAGTTCCCGATCAAATGTACTATACTTTGATTCAGCAGAAGTTAACTTCTTTGAATAAAATGCTAAAGGTTTTTTACCATACTTTGTGTGCTGTTGTAAAACTGCACCTATTGCTACGGTGGACGCATCCGTTAAAATAGAGAGCTTGGCATTACCATCAAAATTATTTAAATATACAGAAGTTGCAAATATTTTCTTCTTCTTCAAAACTAGATTTTGTTTTTGAATTCCAATTTAGATCTTTATTTTTATTCCTAACTGCATTTGTTATCATTAAATGTAAAGGACTTAAAAACTTAGCTAAATTTGGTAAGCACCGGTGATAATAATTTACAATTCCGATATATTTTTTCATTTGTTTAACGGTTTTTGGTTGTTCAAAATCGCGTATAACCTTCACCTTATCTCCTGTCGGCTTAATACCTGCATTCGAAATATTATAGCTTAAAAAATCTATCTCTGAAACACCAAAAACACATTTATTGGGTTTAATATTTAGCCCAAAGTCACTAAGTCTTTCAAAAATAATCTGAAGGTCTTTGAGGTGTTATTCTTCATCATTGCTTGCAACTAATATATCATCCAGGTATGTAAATTCAAAATCTAAGTTACCAAGGACTTCATTTATAAATCGCTGAAAAGTTTGTGCGGAATTACGAAGGCCAAAAGGCATTCTAACAAATTCGTACAATCCGAAAGGAGTGGTAATAGCAGTTTTACAAATATCTTCTTCTGACATTGGTATCTGATGATAAGCACGTACCAAATCAATTTTTGAGAAAATATGTGTATTTCGAAGGTTCATGTTTAAATCATGAATATGAGGTAGAGGATATCTATCTGGAACAGTAACAAAGTTTAACCTGCGGTAATCACCACAAGGCCGCCAATCATTAGGCTCTTTTTTGGAACAAGATGTAAAGGTGAGGCAACATGAGACGATGATGGACGACAAATGCCAGACTTAATTAAAAAATCAAATTCAGCTTTTGCGATTTTCGATTTAACTGGATCTACACGGCGAGGCTTTGTAAATGGTCACTCTCCATTACACACTATTCTGTGAACAGTTGAATGTTTAACTGGCTTAGTGTAATCAGGTTCTGATATTAAAGAGGGAAATGACCTGAGTAACTTCGTGTATTTGTCATCTATTGAAAATAATTTTGGTAATGAAACGTTCACGTAATTAGAAATCGCGTTAACTGAAATATTCGTTAAAGGGTCGACTAGACGTTTATTCTTCAAATCAACTAAAAGTCCAAATTTTGATAAGAAATCTGCTCCTATAATTGGTTTTGTGATATCAGCTATTACAAACACAAATGGGAATTCTCTTCTTATGTTTAAATTTACATTAAGTAATTTTTTGCCAAAAGTCTTAATACTACTTCCATTAGCCGCAGTTAAAAACAAGTCTGAAGGTCTCTTGAATTGCCTAAATTTTGAAGATGGTAACACCGATATGTCCGCACCACTGTCTATTAAAAAATTTAAATTGTTTCCTTTATCGTAAACGAAAAGGCGACGAGCACAAAAATTGTTTGATTGTTTTGTTGCCAAAATGATGGGTAACTTTAGTTTCGCTTTTTGTTATATGAACATGGTTGTTCACATTTTCGCGCCCTACTTCTAAACCGATAGTGAAAGCGGCATAGCCAATCACGTGATGTCGATCTATCTCTTGAACGATTTGTGCTACGAAATCGGGACTGCTTTGAAGATATTGGTTGATTTCACAGCCACACAAAAAAAAATTTGTGTTCTGACCCAAAGGTCTCACTATGTGTACTTTATGTTTTTGGGGTCGCTGAATCCGAATCCGAGGTCCATTTAACCCCATCAGTTCAGGGTTTTGATATAACCCCAGAAAACCAATATGGCGGACACCTTTTGGAAAAATTCATCGGATTCGCTTGAAACTCGTTACTCGGGGGTTTTCGGGGTCGCTAATTACGAATATGATATTATTTTTTCAAAATTCAAAATGGCGGATCCAATATGGCGGACACATTTTTGTAAAATTCATCGGATTCGCTTGAAAATCGTTACTCAGGGGTTTTGGGAGTCACCGATTACGAATTTGATGTCAGTTTTCGAAAATTCAAAATGGCGGATCCAATATGGCGGACACTTTTTGTAAAATTCGTCGGATTCGCTTGAAAATCGTTACTCAGGGGTTTTAGGGTTCGCTGAACCCGAATTCGCGGTCTATTTAACTCTATTAAAATCAGACATTTTTTCTAACCTCAAACAATGACTTTATTATTACATTCATTTAATTAAGACCAATCTTCTAAATCCTTGTACCGTCGGCATTGGCATTACCCGATGTACACCGCGGGGAGGTTGCTCGATCGGATTTTGTACATCATGTATAGCCCTACAAAGGGCTGATTGATCAATAATAAGAATGCTGCTCCAAAAGCGGATAATATTTTAATGGATCCGCCATTTTGAATTTTCGAAAACTGACATCAAATTCGTAATCGGTGACTCCCAAAACCCCTGAGTAACGATTTTCAAGCGAATCCGATGAATTTTACAAAAATGTGTCCGCCATATTGGATCCGCCATTTTGAATTTTGAAAAAATAATATCATATTCGTAATTAGCGACCCCGAAAACCCCCGAGTAACGAGTTTCAAGCGAATCCGATGAATTTTTCCAAAAGGTGTCCGCCATATTGGTTTTCTGGGGTTATATCAAAACCCTGAACTGATGGGGTTAAATGGACCTCGGATTCGGATTCAGCGACCCCAAAAACATAACGTACACATAGTGAGACCTTTGGGTCAGAACACAAATTTTTTTTTGTGTGGCTGTGTTTTCAATTGAATTACGAATCGAGCATACCTCAACAGATAATTTTGAAAAATTTTCGCACATACTTGTTGTAATCTTAAGAAGATTTTCCATCGTCTTTTCAATGCCGTTATTAGTTTGGTGTACTGAATCAACAGAATTGATCTCACTCTTATTAATAACTTCCCATAAATCATCAGCCAACTTAACCATATTAGCTATATTGGTAGTTCCTGAAGAAATAAGAGCAACATTTAAATTTTTTGGCAGTTTTTGAAGCCAAAATTTCTTAAGAAGATCTGTATTGAAATTTGAACCTGCGAGAATTAATAACGAGCGATATAACTCAGAAGGCTTCATATCACCCAGCTCTGTGCTATATAATATTTTTTCAAAACGTTTACTTTCACTTAAAGAAAAACGCTCAATCAAAATCCGTTTTAAATTTTCATATCTGTTACTAACTGGAGGATTTTGAATAATATCAAGCACTGTCATTATCACTTCTTGTGATAATGAAATAATTAAATATTCATATTTGGTATTATCTGATGTAATACCTTTTGAAGGAAATTGAATTTCAGAATGGACAAACCAAGCCTCGGGGTGATCTTGCCAAAAGGTTGTTAATTTAATAGAGGAAGCAGCAATTTCAGTATTTGAATGTATTATAAGTGGTTGATTTAACGGTATTGGTTGTGTCTGTGATTGAATTTGCGATGCTTGAGATGGATTTGGAGGAATATTATTGACATTAAAATCAACATTAGTTGTACGAGGTGGTGAATGAGCCATCATTTTGCAACACGAAATATAGTAAATAAATAATTGATTTTATAATAAAAATAATAAGAATAAGCTAAGATACCGGCAATAAATCTGAAAACGATATTATGATATAGGTGATTTGATTGAAACTATATTTACTGTATTTGCGATGGGAACTTGAATATCAGCAACAATGTCACAGAATATGCAGCCAAAGCTTAATGCAATTGAAGCTTGATTTTGTAATTGTATTGATTGTTGTATCAATTTGTAAAATACCGAATTTTCAGGCTTTAATAAAAATGAAATTTGCTTGCAGTAGTTTTTTTTTTACTCCAAATTGCTTTTACGAGACTCTCGTGGCGTTGTTTATATACGTTGTTGATTGATGAAAAGCTTCTTAGCGCTCTTAATTCCTATTGATTGATGAAAATCGCCATCAAAAATTATATGCACATATGGCAGGATCGCCAAAGTTAGTACAATTTCAAAATTTTCTTTTTAAAATAGAATTACAATTTATTTAAATAAATATGTCTTAACAATTTGAATGTTGAATCAATAATAATTTTTCAGCAATGAAATTTCTCTAAATGTAAAATCATGAACAGAAACAAAAACTATTTCTTAACAAGTATCAAAGACTTAGGGCCGGTTACTCAATGTCTGGTTAACACTAATCTCCGTTTAAACATCATTATCGACGTGTTCGGCTCCATGCATATAACATGGAGTCGGTAACGTCGATAACGATGTTTTACCGGAGATTAGTGTTAACCAGACATTGAGTAACCGGCCCTTAAAGTGTGTGTACATATATATTTGCATCAACTTATGACACTACACAACCATCACTAAGTAGAATTTCCCTTTCTGTGTTGCCGAAGAAGAGGAGCTGAATACCTTTTGCACTCAGGGATTACAACCCTCACTAAGAACAATTCCCTTTTCTGTGTTGCCGAAGAAGACGGGCTGAACACTTTTCCCACAAATATTTCGAGAATATTTTTTGTATTTCACAATATGAGCGATACACAAAAAAACCGAACCAAACAAAAAAACAACAACAACAACAACGTAAATTGAGACCGGCACTCATAAAAAGGCGGAAGGGCAATTGCCCAGACACCATGGGGCCCATGCGATGCAGGGTCCCTGTACTAGCCACGACGTGGCCAACATCAGTGGAGAACGTAAGCCTCTGGCGATGCCGGGGTCTCGCGCATCCACAAAAGCGGAATGGAATAGGGTGCGGGAACAGAAATGGGATTTTCCCGGCACCAGTGAAGGCAAACCTGGCTTGCAGCTTGCAGCCCCAGGGGCGCTAGAGCTGATGCGCTACACCTACTGCCTTCACAATGCCTGATAACAGGCCACCACCAAGCGCAGCCATTGCTAAGCACCGGAAGGCTGCCATGAGGATCTTGAAGAGATCCGCTTTAACACCGGACCTACGTAGCAGGGCGCTGCCCTGTCACGTGGAAGAGATCCAGTCGGAAATAGCGTGGGCAATGACGGCGGTGCCTGACTATCAGCTGCCGGTGCTCGGAGAGCCACCAGCTGCGGAAAAGCGCAACAGATCGATGGAAGTTGCGCAAAACAAGTCGAAGAGGGCCAAGACGCAAGGCTCCTCTTTCGCTGAGGTAGCTAAAAATCGGATCCTCCTGGGTGTGCTCGATGAGAACCAGGAAGACGAATTGGCACTTAGAGCTCATTGGAAATAGGTTAAAGCGGAATTGGCGAACATCTCGGTTAGCGTGCTTCGAGAGCACCCCGGACCACCTCCAATATGCCGGGATGCAGGTTGGTTCCAAGGCAACGTCAAGGTCGTCGCGTGCGACGACGAAAAGTCTGCGGGCCTGTACAAGAAGGCGATGGCCACACTGGGAGAGGTCTACCCCGGAGCGATGCTACGGGCTATGGACTTCAAGGACATCCCATCCAGGCCTAGAGCAAGGACATGGCTACCGGCCAAACCTGAGAGAGTGCTTGAGATTATAAGGCTCTTTAATCCCGAGTTACCATCTCACAATTGGAAGGTGGTGCGACTAGAGCATAGCACAAAAGCGACTCGTCAGGCGGTCCTTCTGCTAAATAAGGGGTCCTTGCCACTCCTCGAAAAGACTGGGGGCGTCATTAATTACGGTGTCGACACCGTGAAGATAAGGGTGTACACGAACGCCGTGAACGCAGCAAGAGGCAACGAAGTTGAGCCGGAAGAAGACAATAGCGAGGATGAGGTGGTCGAGGAATCCAACGAGGCCAATCCGATGGACACCCTGGTTGGTGGATAAGCCTCATCTACATCCTCTGTGGGATTCGACCATATCATCCGGCAATACACAGAAGAGGAGCTGATGTCAGACGACGACGAGGCCAACTCAACAGTGGTGAAGGGGGTGGGAAGGTGCGGCCAAGATGGTTCGCGTCCTCCAGATTAATCTCCACCACAGCAAAGCAGCGTCGGCTGCACTGCTGCTCCAGCTCTCAAAAGGGGCATCAGACATTGCATCAGACAGGAGCCTGGGGTGATAGGGCATAGAATTTGCGGGCTGAAGTCGGCCCGCTACCATAGGTAAAACAAGGGCCTGCATCCTTGCAAGTACCAAACTAAAAATATTGTTTCTTCTTCAGTTCAGTGACGAGGACACCACCACCATCAGTCGAACGGACGACAGATAAGGCTTACCTCGGTGTATCTGGCACATGGCAGGTCTGTTCCAACCTTACCGGTCGAACAGTTAGTCAAGCGCTGGTGCGGGGCCCTGATTTTAGGAGGTGATGCGAATGCACACTGTAGTACATGGGGAAGCGGAGACATCAATGAGCGGGGTGAGTGACTCTTTGAATTCATACTAAAATCTAACTTAGTTATAAGCAATAGGGGTAGCGAGCCTACCTTCATAACGAAGAGCAGAAGAGAGGTCCTGGATATTACCCTCGTCTCAGAAGATGCGGAGGTTATGATCAGGAACTGGAGGGTGCTTGATGAGCATTCCTTCTCTGATCACCGCTTCATCCAATTCGACTTAGATGGGGTCCCGTCCAAGGTACCTCCCAAAAGAAATCTAAGAAAGCCGACTGGCATAAGTACAGAAAAGAGCTTGATAAGCGGCTCTCAAGAACCACACTAGCAATTCCAGGGAACTCTAGGGACCTAGATAGGCTGGCAAATCGCTTTACTACGGCGTGTGGCAAGGCTCTGGATCAGGCCTGCCCCATGGCAAAGCCGGGAGGCAAAAAGAAACCACCTTGGTGGAGTTCAGAGATTGACGAGGCCCGCAAAAATTGTCGTAGAGCCTTCAATCTCGTAAAATCCTCGGGAGGCGATATGCAATGGGAAATCTATAAGTTAAACTTGAAAGATTACAAGAAACTATTAAGGAGGAGCAAGATATCCACATGGAGGAACTTCTGCAGTGGTATACGGATTCCATACCAGCCATCAGAAGGTTCTAGGCTCAGGAAGGTTCTCTCTAGTTCACCTCGTATCGCCCCGGGATACTTGCTAAGGTCCGACGGAGCGTGGACGCAAACTGGGGAGGAATCCCTGGACCATCTTCTGAGCACGCACTTTCCAGGCGCCACCGAGCAGCCACTGAAGGAGCCAATAAGAGATAGAGGTCAACCGGTTACGGTAGACCTTATCACCAAAGAAAAACTAATGTGGGCAATAGGATCCTTCGAACCTTACAAATCTGCGGGTCCAGATGGTGTTACACCGATTCAGCTGCAGCAATCTATGAAACTAAGCTCAAAATGGCTGTATGCAATTTTTAAGGGAGTTCGCACTCTTAACTACATTCCGGAGACCTGGCAAAGGTCAAGTGTTGTCTTCATTCCTAAAGCGGGAAGAACATCCCATACTAGCGCCAAAGATTTTAGACCTATTAGTCTATCATCTTTCCAGCTCAACATAATGGAGCGACTCATTGAATCCTTTCTTAGGGAATCGGTTGCAGACAAACTTATTGCTTCGCCGCATGCCTATATGAAGGGGAAGTCCACCGGAATAGCGCTACACGAAATCGTGTCGCATATTGAGAAATCCCTTGCGATAAAGGAATACACCTTGATAGCATTCTTAGACATTGAGGGCGCTTTCAACAACCTCACACCTGAAGCAATCACATCAGCTCTAACGGGTCTGGGCATCGACTCACAGCTGGTGTCGCTTATACGACAGCCGCTAGTAGGCAGGGTCGTGCGGGCGGAACGGCTGGACAGATACGTTTGCAGGGGAACCCCGCAGGGTGGGGTCCTCTCCCCCCTTTTATGGGTCATGGCGATTAATGAATTATTGTGGTGGTTGTGAGTGGAAAATTTCCACAAACTCTATGGGACATTATGCAGGACAGACTAAGGTTAATCGAAAGATGGGCCTGGGGAAAAGGTCTGGGTGTTAACCCAGATAAAACGGTAAACTGGTGCTCTTTACAAGGAAGTACAAGATCCCCTCACTTCAGCTCCCTGCCATAGGAAATAAGATTCTGAAGCTAGGGGAGTCCGCAAAATATATAGGCGTAGTCCTGGACAAAAAGCTGAACTGGGCGCAACATATACAAGAGCGTGTTAAAAAAGCGACGGTAGCCCTCTACAGCTGTAAGGGGGCGATTGGGCGTAGCTGGGGGCTGTCTCCTAGCATCATGTACTGGCTATACACGGTAGTTGTTAGGCCCATTCTATTATATGGGGTATTGGTAGGCCAAGTCTCAACAGGAAATCTACAACTGAAGCACTCCAAAGATGCAAAGAACTGCGATGCTCTGCATCTGTGTGGCTCTGCGCACAACTCCATCGGAGGCTATGTGCGTGCTGCTCGATATTTTGCCAATTGAAATTGTTGGGATGTGTCGCCTTGAAGTTGGAGGGACACTCAGCAAAGCCACACCGCAATCTTAAAGAACGCAAATATACCGGAAACTGATTACTGTGCACCAAGGTTGAACTTCACAAAGAGGTATAGGATTTCCATTCCAGATAGAAAATTTTGGTCAGGAGGGGCTCCCGATGAAAATGGATCACTCCACCTCTACACCGATGGCTCTAAGCTAGACGGCAAGGTAGGAGGGGGGTCTTCTCAGCGCGGCTGGGGCTGGAAATATGTTTTCGCTTGCCCAATCAGTGCAGCGTCTTTCAAGCTGAGGTTGCTGCTATACAGGAAGCGGTTGAACACCTACGTACAAGAGAAGTCATTTATAACGATATCTTCATTTACTCAGGCAGTCAGGCCGCACTCAAAGCGCTCGATTCGGTCACATGCAGTTCAAAAACCGTAGCGGACTGTCGCAGATCTCTAAACGCGATGGCTGAGCAGTCTGCGCTTCACTTGGTATGGGTTCCGGGGCACCGGAACATACCAGGCAATGAAAAGGCGGACGAACTTGCAAGAGAGGGCACATCCGCTCCACTTTCGCGGGCCTGGAAGGGAGTAGGCATGCCGCTCGCTACCTGCAAGCTCATTCTAAGGGATCTGTCTCTTAAACTAGCAAGGGACAGGTGGGATAGCCTCACTACTTGCAACAACACGAAGTTTACGTGGCCAAAATGGGACAAAAAGCGGTCGAAGGATCTCCTCATGCTGAGCAGAGGGGACCTAGCGGCAGCTGTGGGTCTGCTAACAGGCCAGGTTGCTATTGGAAGGCACGCGGAGAGGTTAGGGATACCCCATAACGACTTCTGCAGAAGCTGTAGAAATGAAGAAGAGCCAGAAACCTTGCGGCACCTGTTATGCGATTGCCCCGCACTTTGTAGAAGAAGACAACGGTTTATGGGTTCAGGATTCTTTGAGGACCTAACCGACATAGCCGAAGTAGGCATACGGCAACTTCTGGGTTTCGCGAAATCCACACGATGGTTTGAGTAGGAGGGTTCTAACGATCCGCGGGGTATCACAACGGGCCCACAACCAGGGGCCTATGTGTGCTAGTGGGGTCACTGGTAGTCAATTCAACCTAACCTAACCTAGCCTTTGTGTTTCACAGCTCAGCTCAGAAATTCGCCAACATGGACCAACCGAAACTATTAATAAATTAGTGCACTGATATAGTACATATATTTTTTAACAAAGCGTAGACTCACAATTTTGTGTAAATTTTTTTGATTCAGGTCACGCATTTGGACACAGCAACCCGAAATCGTTGTACAAATAACTAAACCGTACCCATTAGTTGCATTGAAGATGCTTCACGATTTGCAGGTTTTACAGGATTTGCAGGAAAAGCTGTTTTCTCCATTAATAATCCTTATGGAAGGTGGTTACCTGGAACAGCTTCCTGTAAAAACCTGCAAATAGTTAAGCATCTGGAACGAAACTATTGTTTCCAACACACTGATGGGCTATTTTTACTTACGCGTAAAAGCACATTTAGCGCATTTAGCTCTAAATGCTACTCTAAATGTACATTTATCCATACAAAATTCGTCACCTAAATGCAACTCCATTTTTGCATTAAGAATCTGAGGCCCGTTACTCAATGTCTGGTTAACACTAATCTCCGGCTAAACATAGTTATCGACGTTAACGACTCCCTGTTATATGCAAGAAGTGGAAAACGTCGATAACGATGTTTAACCGGAGATTAGTGTTACCCAGACATTGAGTAACCGGCCCTAAATGCTAAAAGCAACCCTGTGATCTTCCAAAATTTCCACGATTCGAACTAGGAATGTTCGATATTTAAGAAAGTATCGATATCATGAATGGGTTTAATTCATTGCATGTAAAATCGATATGGCGATATATCGGGCTGAACAATATCGATATCGGAAAAATCTATGTTGAAATTCCTACTCCCAATTGATTAGAATATTAGACTTGCCTATCAACTCACCTAATTGTGTAATTTCCATCTTGTATATTTACTGAGGACCAAAACGGCATGCCGGTCGACTGAAGCGGTTTGTCAAACTTAAAAGCTAAATAAATCACACAAGCTGCAGATTAACCCTACCTTAGTATTTTCCCATATACTTTTTTGTAGATGAAAAATAAATTTCAACTTAAATATCGATATTGCGGGCAAAGCATCGATGTCTTCGATATATCGACCTTTGAATATCGATTCAAAAAATCGATTATCGTGCCATGAAATATCGATATTCAGAATAATCGATACGATATCGAACATTCCTAATTCGAACATACAGCCCTATTCCGGTTTTGCAATAGAATGACAATTGATCATCCTTCATTGTCGTGATTTTGTCATTGTCGTTGCACGTTGCTATTCCTAACCAAACATGACAAGCGAAAAGCTTTTGTCAACTTACCATGCATGGTGAAAAGTTCATTGTTGTAGAAACAGCTGGTCAACGCTATTATTTGCAAAAAATATGAGCGGTGAAACACCAGAAAAGTGAGTATTTGTGTGAAATAGACAAATTCGTGCAAGATATGAGCGGACGTCGCAGGAGCAGCCGCAATTTTATGTGCAGTTTTGTAGTTAGCATCCGGAGCTGCTCGTCTTCCACAAGCACGGCTGCGCAAATAGCTAAAATTTGTTCTGCCATTAAAATTAGTTGATTTTTATATTTTTTTCACAAATTTATTAAATCGTCGCACTTTTTATATCAACACAAACATATGTTTTTGCCTTGTCACCTGCCCAAAAGGTCATGACAATAAAAATGACAATTGGCATGATTCGAGCTTTTGAATTTTGCTGCGAATACCAAAAGGCTGCAATTGTCATCGCGGTGAGTTTTGTCAGTGTGGCGGAATAGGGCTGATAGTGTGGAGGATAATCGTAACAATAGTTTAATGAAAAAGAGCGGCAGCATTTATTTTTCGCGTATACAGTGGTTAGCTGGGTTTCAGCACAATATAACTAGTAAACAACCTTCGGTGAATTTGGCGACTGCCTTCCTCGAGGATGAATATGCCAAGGATTAA
Source organism: Rhagoletis zephyria (assembly GCF_001687245.7). Lineage (NCBI taxonomy): Eukaryota > Metazoa > Arthropoda > Insecta > Diptera > Tephritidae > Rhagoletis > Rhagoletis zephyria. The sequence continues at coordinate 330,552 of NW_016157227.1, read as the reverse complement.
ATGATTGGTACACACGCCTTCTAAGCACGCAGAGTTGCTTTTGAGAAACAAAAAATAATTAACTCCAAATAGTTTCAAAAAGTATAGTGTAAAACGAAATTTATTGAATAATTCCACATTAAAGGGTGTACATAAATGACTCATTTTCTAAACGATTTAAATAAAACGCATTTCTTAACCCTTTTTGTGCAAAGGGCATGTGCCAATTGATAGAAAAGTACTACGGATTGTAAATTTTTGTTAACTATGAGGTGAATGAAAATTTTCAACCCGGCCTGATGGTTTTGAAGTATTTTTTTGTTCTAATGTTATTATTAAGACGTTTAATAAATGCACGGCTTTTAGTTCTAGAAGAATCAAAGTCAGTAAAGACAAGTATTTTTTGTATAATTTCTGCATTTTAATTGCTCATCTTCTTTTGCGCCAGAGCAACTGTCAAAAATTTCCAGCAGTAAAAAGTTACGAATTGGCACAGCAGAAATGTAAAATTTTCTGGCCATAATAAAGAGTTTTTTCAACATGGAACTTTTCTACTAATTGACATGAAACTACTATCTCAACGCTCGGAGCGCTGCCACTGAGGGTCTTTGCCATCTGATAAAAAAGAGAAAATTTGGAAAGATCAAACAAAAAATTTGAGATTACTCGTTGGGAATAAGAACGCCATAATTTTTACCCAGCTTGTGGGACTACGCAAAATTTTGACAGCTTGTAAATATGTATACACATAAAGTTGTTGGCGGTAATAAAGAGTCAAACTCAAAATGGAGAAAAGAACAAAAAGCTTACGTTAGTAGTCAGTTATAAAATAAATCAAATTTATTTGCGAATATTTGTTTATTCTATTTATTAAAAGGCAACCACGCAAAAAAGCTTGTGTTAATTATATTGATAACAGAACCTGCCAGCTCGCACGCTGTTTAAATTCTCAACTGACATCAAATCCACAAAAAAATACATTGCTTGTGTTACCATCAATACGGCATGTATAAATTTTAACAACACATAAAAATAGAGCTTTCGCACGAGCGTTTGTTTGGTTTTTCGAAACCATTTATAATTTTCTTTTAATAAAATCACGATTTGTCAAATNAGGGTGTACATAAATGACTCATTTTCTAAACGATTTAAATAAAACGCATTTCTTAACCCTTTTTGTGCAAAGGGCATGTGCCAATTGATAGAAAAGTACTACGGATTGTAAATTTTTGTTAACTATGAGGTGAATGAAAATTTTCAACCCGGCCTGATGGTTTTGAAGTATTTTTTTGTTCTAATGTTATTATTAAGACGTTTAATAAATGCACGGCTTTTAGTTCTAGAAGAATCAAAGTCAGTAAAGACAAGTATTTTTTGTATAATTTCTGCATTTTAATTGCTCATCTTCTTTTGCGCCAGAGCAACTGTCAAAAATTTCCAGCAGTAAAAAGTTACGAATTGGCACAGCAGAAATGTAAAATTTTCTGGCCATAATAAAGAGTTTTTTCAACATGGAACTTTTCTACTAATTGACATGAAACTACTATCTCAACGCTCGGAGCGCTGCCACTGAGGGTCTTTGCCATCTGATAAAAAAGAGAAAATTTGGAAAGATCAAACAAAAAATTTGAGATTACTCGTTGGGAATAAGAACGCCATAATTTTTACCCAGCTTGTGGGACTACGCAAAATTTTGACAGCTTGTAAATATGTATACACATAAAGTTGTTGGCGGTAATAAAGAGTCAAACTCAAAATGGAGAAAAGAACAAAAAGCTTACGTTAGTAGTCAGTTATAAAATAAATCAAATTTATTTGCGAATATTTGTTTATTCTATTTATTAAAAGGCAACCACGCAAAAAAGCTTGTGTTAATTATATTGATAACAGAACCTGCCAGCTCGCACGCTGTTNTTAAGACGTTTAATAAATGCACGGCTTTTAGTTCTAGAAGAATCAAAGTCAGTAAAGACAAGTATTTTTTGTATAATTTCTGCATTTTAATTGCTCATCTTCTTTTGCGCCAGAGCAACTGTCAAAAATTTCCAGCAGTAAAAAGTTACGAATTGGCACAGCAGAAATGTAAAATTTTCTGGCCATAATAAAGAGTTTTTTCAACATGGAACTTTTCTACTAATTGACATGAAACTACTATCTCAACGCTCGGAGCGCTGCCACTGAGGGTCTTTGCCATCTGATAAAAAAGAGAAAATTTGGAAAGATCAAACAAAAAATTTGAGATTACTCGTTGGGAATAAGAACGCCATAATTTTTACCCAGCTTGTGGGACTACGCAAAATTTTGACAGCTTGTAAATATGTATACACATAAAGTTGTTGGCGGTAATAAAGAGTCAAACTCAAAATGGAGAAAAGAACAAAAAGCTTACGTTAGTAGTCAGTTATAAAATAAATCAAATTTATTTGCGAATATTTGTTTATTCTATTTATTAAAAGGCAACCACGCAAAAAAGCTTGTGTTAATTATATTGATAACAGAACCTGCCAGCTCGCACGCTGTTTAAATTCTCAACTGACATCAAATCCACAAAAAAATACATTGCTTGTGTTACCATCAATACGGCATGTATAAATTTTAACAACACATAAAAATAGAGCTTTCGCACGAGCGTTTGTTTGGTTTTTCGAAACCATTTATAATTTTCTTTTAATAAAATCACGATTTGTCAAATGCTTAAATTTATTTATCTAATAATAATACAGCACACAACCCTGAAATCTAAGAAAAAGTCTGAGGAAGGCCATTAGATAGCAGCACACAACCCAGTGCCTTCCCCGCGGGTGAATAAAGCTACAACAACAACGATTACTACAACAACAACCCTAAAAGGTTGGCTACTGTCTATACTGTGGTTTCAGCGATCGCCGATCGAGATTTCATTTTTCATTTTACATTATTTGGATAAAGAAAAGTTACGCAAATTCACCATCGATGTGATGCTCATAGAAACCTGGATCAATTTGTGATCAACTCTGTTTGTTTTGTTTCCTAATAAAGTGAGGAAATTTTAATTGACAGCACCTACAAATGAATATATACACAAACAAATTTTCGGTTATGGTTAAAACTATTCAAGTTTTTGTATTGAATTTTTGGTTTAAAATTTGCCTTTTCCTTTTCAGTAGGGGTTTTTGCACATTATCTTCTCCGTGAGAATTGATCGTAATAGATACGGATCTAAATAAGCGACTAGAACACGGCTGTTTGTCAAAAGCATACGATTTCGAACTCGTGTAAGGGCCGTTTGCACCATGTCTAGTTAATTCTAACTCCCAGTTAAACATCTTTATCGACGTTATCGACACCCATCATATAACATGTGATCGATAAAGCAGTTAACGTGCTTAACTGAAGGATGTACCTCCAGTTAGCGTTAACTAGACATGGTGCAAACGGCCCTAAATGTACATTTGCTAAATGCGATAGCATGAACGCTCTTCGAAAACATATGTTAGAAAGTGCTAAATGTTGCATTTTAAATGCAGCAAAAACGCTGTATTACGCTCTGTCATCCAAATGAAAAGGTTCGGAGCTATCACGCAAAATTCTGCGCTGAATCCTTTGCGAGGTTATTTTGATAGCTCGCTCTTCCTCCGCTGCTTCAATTGCAAAATCAATAGAATCCATTACCTCTAAAATATTTAAAAATAAACAATTGTGCAATACATAAGCACTTGATGAATGTGTTTTTTTTTTTATTCCTTTTCACCTTGTTTTCCTTCGAAACTAACTTCGAAAAATACCCGATAGCTGGCAATGCTGCACATGTTTCCGAAAGGGTTGCAGCATGCGGATTTTTCGTTTTTCGTATCGTAGCTACGAATTACGAATTACGAAAATTCGGGTTCTAGAATAAGGGGGAAAATAATTTTAGTATGTACGGAGCATTAACCAACTAGAACAGGTCTGACCGGTTGAGAACCAGCCGTTTGTAATAGCAATTGAGAAAAAAGTGTGTGACGTTCGTAATTTTGAAGTTTGCTATTTCTGTTTTGCTTCTTTCTTTATGAGTACTTTGTCGGTGGTTTATTTCAGTGGTTTTTAAAATTAATTACCCGGTATGAGCTACGCTGCTGCTGCCGCTGCTGGCACTAATTCCGTGCAATCCAATGGAAATCGCTCTGTTAGGTCTCCTGCCGGTGCTGTTGCGGAAATCAACACCGATGATATAATTCAATTACAAATTACGCTGCTGCTGCTGATACATTTTCTGTGCAATCTAATGTTAATCACGCTTCATGGCCTATCCCTCTTTCTACTAATTCCGCAGCGCGCGACATTGCCTGTCCAAATGCAAACACTTTAACTGCATTAGGGTGTGCCAATATGCGTTTACCTATTAATACAGCCGCTTCGCCTTCTACGCGCATTAATGATCTTAATGATATCGGGGCTAATGTACCTCGTTACAATAATGCTAAGAAAGTGAATGATCTGCGGGTTTTTGGATACAGTACTAACGCTGATCTTAAGGTTGCCGAGCATTTAAAGTGGCTACATCTCACCTCGTTTATGCCATCAGTGGAGACTGATGATATACTTATATATGTAGAAAAACATTCGGGCATCTCTAAAAACCTTTTATCCTGTTTCAAACTTGTAAAGAAAGATGCGGCAACTGAGTCTCTAAAGCATGTGAATTTTAAATTGGGTGTTCCAGAAGGGCTCTTTCGTAAGCTGCTTTTGCCCGAAATCTGGTCTGCCAATGTTACGGTTCGTCCTTTTCGTTTTTTACAAAGAAAGGAAAAACAGTCTCAACCAGCCTAGTAAATGTTAAACCTGCGAATGAGCTGAAAATCTATTTTCATAATGTGTCTGGCATGCGATCTAAAGGTGATGTGGTTCGTAGACTAAGCTCACATCGAGAATATGACATTTTCATTATAATTGAAAGTTGGCTAACCCCAAATTTCTTTGATGCTGAATTCTTTGATGCTACTCTCTATAATGTATTTCGGAAGGATAGAGATGAATTAAAAACTGGGTGTTCGAGAGGTGGTGGAGTTTTAATCGCGGTACAACGTAAACTCTGTTCAGCGTCTATCAATTTGAAAAATGCAGACTCTATTCTTGATCAACTATGCGTCAGTGTGCGGTGCCCGGGTGGACTACTCTTTCTGTGTGCCTCATATATTCCTCCGAACAGCAACTATATGATTTACAAGGCACATATCGATAATATTATTTCATTAAGTTCTAGTATAGGAGATCACCAACTTTGTGTTCTTGGGGATTTTAATTTATGTAATATTTCTTGGCGTAATTTGAACAGCCTATTTGTCTTAACTCCTGTAAATATTTCTAGTGAAAGTGAAATCCTTGTTATTGACAGTCTCTTAAGTATTGGTTTATGTCAAGTCAATGGCTTTTTTAACAAGCATAATCGGCTTTTAGATCTAGTTTTTTTATCTAATAATTTGCATTTTCGATTGTCAGTTTGTAGTTCTCCGATCTCAGCTGAAAACTTGCACCATATTCCTCTAGTTATAAGCCTACAGTTCTATGAATATTTTGCTGCTCCACAATTTAGTTCTCGTCCCAAATTAAATTATAACTTGTGCAATTTTAATGACTTGAATTATATTATTCGGGGGTACGATTGGTCTCACTTACTTGGTAACTTAGATACTGCGAAGGCCTTTGGTCTTTTCAAATCATTAATCTATGAGGTTTGCGTAAATAATATCCCTACTTTTCCAAGAAAAACGTATAAGATACCTTGGTATACTAAACATCTAAAGCATCTTAAAAATCGTAAAAATAAGTACCATAAAAAGTTTAAAGCGACTAAACTACTATTTTATTATGAGCAATACCAATTATATTTAAAGAAGTTTAATGAACTCGATAAGTTACTCTATGCTAAATACGTTAATTACCAGGAAGCTATAATAAAAAAAAAATCCTAAAGCATTCTGGAGTTATATTAAATCCAAATCTTCGAAATCCAGCATTCCTGCGTCTGTTTTTTATAAGGATAAACTTGCAAGTTGTCCCGAGGAAGCAGCCAATATTTTTGCCGAGTTTTTCTCCTCAAATTTTGTCTCCGACTCAGACATTACCCATGCTAATGCCTTTATTCCTGAATGCCTACCTGCGTTTGGGTCGCTTATACTGTCGGAAGTGGACGTTGGTAGTGGTATTGATTCACTTAAAACCTCAAATCTTATGGATCCTGATGGCCTTTCAGCCATACTCTTTAAAAAATGTCCTGCATTAATCCAACCTTTGACACTGATTTTTAATATGTCTTTAGCATCGGGTAAATTTATTGATGATTGGAAAAAGGCTCAGATAACCCCGATTTTTAAAAGTGGCAACAAAAATGATGTATCTAATTATAGACCAATTTCAAAGTTAACCACAGTAGCGAAAATTTTTGAATGTGTTATTAAGGTGAAATTGTCATTCTCAGTTAGCAGCTTAATTAGTCCAAACCAACATGGTTTTATTAAAGGAAGGTCCACAGTCTCTAATCTTGCAATTTTTACGGAAGATTGTCTGTCTGCTTTTCAAGCTGGCCAGCAAGTCGACACAATATATACTGACTTTTCAAAGGCATTTGACAGAGTTTCTCACAAGGTCTTAGTGTCTAAATTATTCTCTATGGGTTTCCACTCTAATTTTTTGGAGTGGATTAAATCATATTTGTCTGACAGAAATTGCATGGTTGTGTTCGAGGATGTCTACTCACAGCCTTTTATTGCGACGTCGGGTGTTCCTCAAGGTAGTATACTTGGACCACTGTTGTTTATTTTATTTATTAATGACATAGGTTCCTGCTTCACGTCATCTAAATATCTATTATATGCGGACGATCTCAAAATTTACTCTGTCATTAAATGTATAAACGATTCCATTGCCCTTCAAGGAGAACTCGTTAAACTACACGATTGGTGCAAACGAAACCGCCTTCATCTAAATATAAATAAGTGCTCACATTGTACTTATACCAGAAAGCTAATTCCGCTCCACACGCGCTATCATATTTCTGGATCTCCTCTTAATCATGTTAATGAAGTCAAGGATCTAGGTGTCTACTTCGACACGAAACTAAATTTTTCCACGCATATCGAATATATAGTTGGCAAATCATACGCGATGCTGGCTTTCGTCCGGCGTAATAGTTCATCTTTTTACGATCCATACACTTTGAAGCTGCTTTATATTACTCTAGTAAGATCCAGGTTGGAGTATGCGTCATTCATTTGGAGACCATACCACAATTCTCATATCACGCGATTAGAACGGATACAGAAAAAATTTATAAAATTTGCTTTACGCTCACTGAATTTTAGTGAACCCATTCCCTCATATGAATCACGTTGTGCACTTCTAAATTTACAAACTCCACGTAGCAGATCTGCTTATCTTGCTTGCTCATTCGTTGCCAATCTCTTGAATGGATCGGTTGATTGCCCTAACCTCTTGGAAAGAATAACTTTCAATGTTCCTACACGTAACTTACGCAGTGTTTCTTCTTTCTATATCGTATTTTCTAAAACGAACTATGCAATGTATGCTCCCTTGATTAGAACCTTAGTGGAGCTGAACAATATTCCAACTTTTGACCCGTCTCTATCTTGTGGAGTAGTTCGTACTTTATTTTACAACTATTTTAACTAGTTTTAAGTACCTCTGAATTATAGTCAGTAAGAATTTATTGTTCAATTGACTGAAATAAATAAAAAAATAAAAAAAAATAAATAAATAAATTAAAATAAATTTTTTGTGCAAATGTAATTAAAATAAAGAGCGCGGTGATTGGTTGCAAAAACACGTACAAAAATAATAAATTGGTTACAAACATGTGCTACAAAACTGCTTGCATTTTTTCTTTATACTTCGTCTTCATATTCTTTGTTTACTTTTCAAAGAAACCAACATGGCGCCGAAATTACAAACGTCAGCCAGAAAATTTCTCTCTTCTTTTGCTTCATTTTGTCAGAACTTCTGTAGTTGGATCATGTGTACAGAGCATGAACCAACTAAACAGATCACCCAGCACGGCAACCGTGTATTTGTAATTGCATTCGAGAAAAAAATAAATAATTGATGGCGTCATTTTTTAATCGGTTGTTTCATTCACACACATGGTTTCGTTCCTTTTCATTCACATGGTGGCGAAAAAATTACGTCATTGCAAAAAAAATATACTTTTTTCTCGCACGCCGTCCTAGGTGATCTTACTCGTTCGTTCATGTGTACAGAGTACATTGCACATAAAGTCGATCGAAAAAATACATCGTTATATCGATGTATATCAGAAGGTTGAAAACATCGGTTTTATTGGATACATCGAATAGCAAACATCTGGGGTGTTCACAGTTCGTTCCAAATTATGTCTGAAAATGTAGACGTCTACATTTTGAGACATCTTTAGCATCAAACTGTGAGCACCCCTTTCTAGCAGTCGTCGCAAAATCGTCTCAAAACTTTGCTGGTGTTGCCAGACATTTCCTCTTTGCGTGCATTTTTTATATATCGCCTTTCGATTTTGTTTCTGAAAAATTGTAATTATTTAACTTAATTACCAATTCCTAATATTTGTTATTTCTTTTCCTTGATTTGTTTCTTTTCATCAGAAATTGCGCTCAAATTAAATGCAAATACAAAAAACGTGCCCAATAAAAAAAAAAAATGTGATTAGTATTGCCATAATGCAACCCTGCTGCGAGGTTGCAAAATGTAGACGCGTAAAAAACATACCTTTGAGTGTGACAAAATGTAGACGGCGTCGTTTTCCAATTTTGTATGGGAAACAACAACACCACAGATTTTACGGTTAGAAAACGTCTTAAAATGTAGACGTCTACATTTTCAGACACTATTTGGAACGAACTGTGAACACCCCAATCGATGTTTAGGATGCATCGAGGTTTTTTTTTGAATTCGTAATTAGTCATTGCACAAAAATTTTAATAATCGATTAATCGGTTAATTGATTAATCGAAAACATTCGATTAATAATTGCAATTAATCGTCAGAAATTAACCGATTAATCGTTTGTTTCGATTAAAATCGAAAATTAATAAAAACCATTTACATTAGTTATATAAATTTACTGTTTTATTTAAGGATACAATTCTTGTTAAATTGTGGAAAGGAAACAATAAATAAAAAGACGTAAAGTAGTATACCATCCGTTATACACCCCGTGTCAAAATTATAAGCACACCACAAGAATTTGTTTTGCGGTTTTTTGCAAAAATATCGTTTACAAAATTTGTAGAATACGAGAATGTGAAAAATCTCCAACTAGTAAAATTATACATATATATGTACCGAGTAGAGTGGTCCTAATATTATTGAGTAAGAATTCCAATTTTGTTACGGAATTTTGATTTATACCAGGGACCGCAAATAACGATTATCCTTTGAAATTTAAACTCAAATAATCACGCGGAAAGAGAAATGCTACGTGCATAAGGAGTAAACCAATATATTTCTTATTACTCGGAGTACCTTCAGCGGCACTGATTTTTATTTTTTAATTTTTACTTATAAAAATCAAGTTTAATCATTATATTTTGAGTTTTATTTTTTACTCAGAAAATAATCGTTATGTTTTAAGTTTTATTTTTTGCTCGGAAAATAATGGTTACGTTTTAAGTTATATTTTTTGCTCGGAAAATAATGGTTACGTTTTAAGTTTTATTTTTTGCTCGGAAAATAATCGTTACGTTTTAAGTTTTATTTTTTGCTCGGAAAATAATAGTTATGTCTTGAGTTTTATTTTTTGCTCAGAAAATAAAACTTAATTTGTGCGTATGCGCATACGCATGCGCATGCGTGAATAGACAAGGGCGGCTGCATTGAACCTTTAACGCCACTGTGGAGTGGGTAATGAAAATACAGATACCAGGGCAGAAACAAAGAGAACCACATTTCTAAAGAAAAAGTGCAAAAAAGCGCATACGCATACGCAAAAATTAAGTTTTATTTTCTGAGCAAAAAATAAAACTCAAGAAATAACTATTATTTTCCGAGCAAAAAATAAAACTTAAAACGTAACGATTATTTTCCGAGCAAAAAATAAAACTTAAAACGTAACCATTATTTTCCGAGCAAAAAATAAAACTTAAAACGTAACCCTTATTTTTCGAGCAAAAAATAAAACTTAAAACGTAACCATTATTTTCCGAGCAAAAAATAAAACTTAAAACGAAACTATTATTTTCCAAGCAAAAAATAAAACTTAAAACGTAACAATTATTTTCCGAGCAAAAAATAAAACTCAGTTAATAACGATTAAAAAGTGTTTTTTATAATAAAACTTATAACCGTTCCGGTCCCTGATTTATACATTACTGTGTTTGTAAAGTACCCTATAAGAACAGTGATAGTCATTTGATTGATCATGTGATACTCATTGGTGATGGAGATCTCAATCAAGTACTTCTATCAACTTTTTAAGAGCAATATGCAACACGTGATGTAAACATTTGTGTTCATGTGATCTTCCGTCTTCCTCCGACTTATGGCCTTATTTAGTGGTCTCTTTTTAACCAACGCAAAATTTGCAAATGGGTTAGTAAGATAAATGAGAATGTGTGTTTCCATCACACAATTCTTGTAGGGTAGTCAGTTTTTGATGATTTCTTTTCGATTATTTTCAAAATTAATCGGTTAATCGCCCGATTAATCGAAAGGAAAATTTCGATACAATTAAATCGTTAACCGAATGAAAATAACCGATTATAATCGGACATTCGGTTAATCGTGCCAGTACTATTCGTAATGTCGCGCATCGCTAGGTAAAACTTTGCCCCAAGAAAACGTAAATTGAAATTGTTTGCCGTTTGAATCCTACAGTAAAATGAGTGAGGGCATACGTCTTTACCGGATCTTCCTGTGGAAAAATTGGAGACAAATTCGATACTCGTGGATATCAATGTTTCTAATATTTTTCGGATGCACTGGAATTCTCCTTATTTATTTGTATTCAACAAACAAGATGTTGACGACACCCCAAACAACATACGATAGACGAGGCTCTGTAATAAATCTATTTATAAAAGTGTACTTTTATTAGTAACGTTGTTTATTTCCAGTATCATCTCAAGGGGGAATTTCCAACTAATGATGTTGACCGGATTTTCTATGCTCCATTCATACCTCAGACGGATTTACTTATGGAAGCTGTACGCCAAGAACTTCAGTATCCACCCGACGGTAAATTTAATATTAGCAATGGCAAGCTAACATTTATTTAATCAATCAATATATCAAAGGGATACAATTCTTTGACAATTCAACTGAAATGATTAGAGCAATGGAGCGTGGCTGCAAAGGGAATTGTTATGCTATAAATTTCCTTCATTATCCGAAGAACGTGGCACAAGAAAAACTAAAATATTCAATAAGCTCGACGACTATAAAAATATCTCCTAAGAAGCGTTATGTTAATGATGAAGAGGTTGCCGGAATTAAAGGTGAATATATATAAAAAGCGTACACTTGCCGCAAGAGTGGCATAACAAAAAAATAAAAAAAATAGTATGCACAAATGACCGCATGTTGTGTACAAAATGAGATTGGGGAAATTTTCCTTAAATTCCGTCCAAATTTGAAAGTTTTGCGATTCTAAAAGTGAAAACCCCAGAGAGCGGAGGCTTTTAAGTTTTAAAGTTGCACAATTCACCATACAAATTTCATTGATTACATGGAAGTGGTGGGAATGAACACAGACTTTGGTGCTGCCAGATGATGAGAATAGATAAAAAGTGGGGGGTTTTTGTATGCACCTTATATTGAAATACTGTTTTATATAAACAAAAAGCGATGCAGCCGAAAATAATAAACTTTTCATTATTTATCGAATTATCGATTTGGTAGTAGTGCAAGTTAGCGAAAGTAGTAGGTTAAAATGGACGGAAAAAGTTCGAGAGTGGTGTCAATCGCCACGTCTTAACGCCAATAATAACAATCCGAGACCGGAAATCAACATTTTTAATTCATGAAAGAGTTATTTGCAAAAAGCACTTGTACTTTCCGCACTATTTTTTGATGAATTTCACGCAAATGAGTGGAATAAATTAACTCAATTTAACACGTATTTTTTAGTTTTTATACATTTGTGATGTTTTAAGGGGTGGGGTTTAGTAGCGCTCACAACTATTTCGGGCTATTCCGTCCAAAGGGGTGGCCCGATCCAAAAAAAAATTCCACACACTTGTAGTCAAGGGTCTACGCATTATTTTAACGTTCACTTTTGTAAATTTTGGTCACTAATTTATTTACAAATTGGGTTTGAAATATGTCCTTTTTTGTAAAATTCGGAAATTCGCGTACATTTATCACTCCTATCCTCCTTAAAGCAACCTCTTCACCAATACATTTGTGTATTCCCCTTCACTTTACACTTCACTCGATTAGTTATAACTTGCTTTACGACTTTAATATTAACCAATTAATCACAATTCATTAAATAAAAACAACTTCAAAATCACGCGTCTGACTTTGGGTGCATATGCAAATTAAATGGTGGAGTTCAGCTGTCAAACTCCAAAATATGCAAAAGAATGAGAGACAAAAGAAGATCGGATATAACCCAGTAAGCATTAAAAATATACAAAGGTGTTCTCTGCAAAAGGTCTTCAGCTCCTTTTCTTCGCAACACAGAAAGGAGAATTCTACTGCCTGAGGGTTATAATCCCTAAGTGCGGCCGAAGGCCGCCTACGCAGAAAGGTTTTCAGCCCCCCTTCTTTGGCAACACAGAAAGGAGAATTCTACTGCCTGAGGGTTATAATCCCTAAGTGCGGCCGAAGGCCGCCTACGCAGAAAGGTTTTCAGCCCCCCTTCTTTGGCAACACAGAAAGGAGAATTCTACTGCCTGAGGGTTATAATCCCTAAGTGCGGCCGAAGGCCGCCTACGCAGAAAGGTTTTCAGCCCCCCTTCTTTGGCAACACAGAAAGGAGAATTCTACTGCCTGAGGGTTATAATCCCTAAGTGCGGCCGAAGGCCGCCTACGCAGAAAGGTTTTCAGCCCCCCTTCTTTGGCAACACAGAAAGGAGAATTCTACTGCCTGAGGGTTATAATCCCTAAGTGCGGCCGAAGGCCGCCTACGCAGAAAGGTTTTCAGCCCCCCTTCTTTGGCAACACAGAAAGGAGAATTCTACTGCCTGAGGGTTATAATCCCTAAGTGCGGCCGAAGGCCGCCTACGCAGAAAGGTTTTCAGCCCCCCTTCTTTGGCAACACAGAAAGGAGAATTCTACTGCCTGAGGGTTATAATCCCTAAGTGCGGCCGAAGGCCGCCTACGCAGAAAGGAATTCTACGCAAAAATACATTTGTTAAAAACGAACATTTTTTTTTATAAAAACTTGTTTTTTCTAATTTTAATTAACTTTTTTATTCTATATTCAAATTCACCCGATATCTAATTTGGCATAATTTCTTTTATTAAAAAATCCCACGGTTTCTGTTAGTTGGGTCATATTCCACTTCAAAGTGCTCAGTTTGCCTAAGAAATTCCCTTTTTCCCCCTTTTTCGAACGGTTCCCTAGGGGACTGTGGGAGGAGCCCAAGGGGGAAGTACGCCTTTTTAGAAAGCGGGGACTGTCCCCTTTCCAGTGGGGGCGTTTAGGGCGCCCGCCTTCTCCCCCTCCGCCACCCACCCCAAAAACGATGTGAGCGCTACTAAACATTTCCCCTACTGCCTGACGGTTATAATCCCTAAGTGCGGCCAAAGGCCGCCTACGCAGAAAGGTGTTCTNAAAGGAATTCTATGCAAAAATACATTTGTTAAAAAGAACATTTTTTTTTTATAAAAACTTGTTTTTTCTATTTTTAATTAACTTTTTTATTCTTTATTCAAAATCGCCCGATATCTAATTTGGCATAATTTGTTTTATTAAATAATCCCACGTTTTTTGTTAGTTGGGTCATATTCCACTTCAAACTGCTCAGTTTGCCTAAGAAAATTTTGTTTTTTCCCCTTTTTCAAACGGTTCCCTAGGGGCCTGTGGGAGGAGCCCAAGGGGGAATACGCCTTTTTAGAATGCGGGGACTGTCCCCTTTCTAGTGGGAGGGTTTGGGGCTCAAATAATGCACAAGAAATATACATTTGTGAAAAGGGGATTTCCGTTCCTTCGCACGCAGAAAGGAGAATTCTACGCAGAAAGGTGTTCTCTGCAAAAGTGTTCTGCCCCTTCTCTTTGGCAACACAGAGAGGAGAATTCTACGTTGTGAGGGTTATAATCCCTAAGCGCGGCCGAAGGCCACCTACGCAGGAAGGTGCTCTCTGCAAAAGGTGTTCTGCCCCTTTTCTTTTGCAACACAGAAAGGAGAATTATACGTTGTGAGGGTTATAATCCCTAAGCGCGGCCGAAGGCCACCTACGCAGGAAGGTGCTCTCTGCAAAAGGTGTTCTGCCCCTTTTCTTTTGCAACACAGAAAGGAGAATTATACGTTGTGAGGGTTATAATCCCTAAGCGCGGCCGAAGGCCGCCTACGTAAAAAGGAGTTGGATGCACAAACACTTTTTTAATAGAGTGGCAGCAGCAATTTAGTTCCATTTTATTTTTAATAGAGTGGCAACACTAGTTTTCCTCCATTTTATTTATATTAACTACGCAATTTTGTTGTGCGGATTTTTACCATCGGAATATTAGTTGTGTTTTCGTATTCTCCAGCAAAAATATCAAGTAACTTGCCAGTAACCAAATTCCGGAGAGTAAGCCAATATTTACTCCCATTGAGTGGAATATCCAAGAAAGTACGAAAACGCAAAACAAGCAAGAAGTTCCTAGTTTTATGAACAGCTGATTAATTTGTTATTTTCCGATGCAATTTTCTTAGAAAACTGGTATTTTCCATTTTTATTATATATTTAAATAGGTTTATTTTGTCAATTGCAACTCTAAAAGCATCGCAAACAATTATTTTGGTAGTGTGAATTACATTAAGCATCATGCCATCAGCTGTTTTTCTTACTAGCAAATAGTTGCTAGTAAAAATTTATCCAGTAAAAATCCAGTAAAACTTGCAAGTTCAGCTGTCATTTTTGCTCTCTCAATTTCCCCACTTTTGCTAGTTTCTTGCAAGTTTTTGCGTACGAAAACGACATCCAGTAAAAAACCAGTAAAATTAGTACTGGATTTATTGGATAGTGCGTACGCGAACAGGGCTATTGCTATTAAATACAGAATTTCGTTAAAGTGTGCACTTAAAACATCACAAATGTATAAAAACTAATGAATATGTGTTCAGTTGAGTTCATTTACTCCATTTATTTGCGTCAAATTCATCAAAACATAGTGCGATAAGTGTAAGTTTTTTCTGGCGAAAATCGCGCGATTTTTTATAAAAAATTGCATTATTAATCGCACTATTGATTTTTTTTTCGAAAAAAGCGCCGCAGGTGAAAATTTGTAATAAAAAATCGCGCGACTTTTTATAAAAATTTTGCATTATGGTTTTGGTAAAAAAAGCGCCGCAGGGGAAAATTTTTAAATAAAAAAGCACACGATTTTTTATAAAAAATTTGCATTACTTATCGAAGTATTGATGTTTTTTAAAAAAGCGCCGCAGGTGAATCCGCACTAAGGGATTATAACCCTCACTAAGTAGAATTCTCCTTTCTGTTTTGGGAAGAAAAGGGGCTGAACACCTTTTGCAGAGAACACCTTTCTGCGTAGGCGGCCTTCGGCCGCACTTAGGGATTATAACCCTCACTAAGTAGAATTCTCCTTTCTGTTTTGCGAAGAAAAGGGCCTGAACACCTTTTGCAGAGAACACTTTTCTGCGTAGGCGGCCTTCTGCCCCGCTTGGGGATTATAACCCTCACAAAGTAGAATTCTCTTTCTGTTTTGCGAAGAAAAATGGCTGAAGACCTTTTGCAGAGAACACCTTTCTGCGTAGACGAATCCAAAAGGTCCACACCGCCCATGTATTTATTGTATTCATGAACAATATTTGGACATTGAATGCTTTCCATGATCTTTTTCTTTTTATTATATCGCTCAACGTTTGGTGCCTTCTCGGGCGTTTGGCAATCGCTCGAAAGATATGGGTTCACTCCAGAATGGTCGATGCCATATTTACAACCTTATTATCATTCCATGCCACTGTTGTGACATCGATTCCATGGAACGTTCCAACATACTCTTCGTAGTCACCTCGATTGGCAAATTTCTGCGGTAATTTGCATAACGGAAGTCGTGGGCGGCGAACAGTTCCAAGCGAATAGATCCCTTGTGTTCGCAAATAAACCATCAACGGAATCGATGTATAATAATTGTCGAAATATATGGTATGATTTACGAATCGAGGAACCGAGCGAGCCAATCGTACAACAATATTTGCAGATGCACCCAAATTGGGTTCGTTTTCCTCACGGTGGTCGTCGTCACCGGAATAAATCTCAAATGCATAGCAAAATCCAGAATCATCGCACAAAAGAAACAATTTATCACCCCACGGGTGCGGTTTGTCTGGCATGTATTGCTTCAGATAGTGTTTTATTTTGGTTGCACATATTTGCTCATCCACACACAATCTTCCTCGTTTTGGCACTTTTTGAAAATTTCTGTTCAATGCGGAGATGATCGGACGTATTTTGTACAGTCGATCGTAGCCTGGATCGTATTGTGGTATCGGTCCATACATTTCGGCTGCCTCTGCCACACGATTACATCTGCGACTGCGTGCATTTTCGGATGATGTCGGTTGTTGATGATCGGATGATGTCGAATGATCCGGGTCAGAAGTTGTCGACGGCTCTTGAACACGATGACGACGCGGCATTGTATCGTTATTATTGAAGTGCAAGAATTGGCGAATCTTATCGTGACGATTTCGTGGCATGCAATCCATAATGGGTTTAAAACCATAGTCACCCCAATATGATCGAACACTCGGATACTTATAGACCGACATGTAATAATTGATTCCCATGAATCGTTTGATTTCATCCGGCGTTGTATTTAGTGGTTTTTCAACGTGTTGCTGCAGCGCGTACAAATTACTCTGCTCGACGATATTCGAAATAATATCGTCTGACATGAAAAAGGCAAAAAACTGAAACGGCGAACTCAATGCCGATATTTCCGGTGTCAAAGCGTCATCTCCTCGAAATTTTACCCAATTCGAATACAATTGAAGACGTCCTTTTCTCCACAACGGTTTTTTGAAAACACTAGACTCTTTATCAATCGATATGCCTTCAAACATTGTCGCATATTCTCGCCATCGGGAATGATCCCCAACAATAACTGGCTCTTCTTCAACATCTGAAACAAACATATTTACTTAGAAACAAATAGAAGCTTTCGTGGGAGTGGCAATACTTTACCGTGATTTGTTTCAATATTTGAATTACCCCTATCGACATAGACCGCTGCATTGTTCTGACCATCAGCAATTTCCAGCGATTCGTTTTCGCCATCCGAATCGCCTACTTGCTCGCTTTCTTCTGTATTTCTGCTACGCAAAGCATCCTCAAAGTCGAAATCTGGGTCATAATCACTGCCATCAGCAGAGAAATCGTCACCATCTTCACTTTCCGACCAGGCAATCGAATTTACAAAGTCGGAAAGCTCTTCTTTGGTTCGAAAATCACGAACTCTATGCGCCATTTTATATCAACACACTAAAAAAGAACGCAGTACCAACACTTTTATATCAATTCACAGTTGTTCAATGTCGAACTCCGGGTGCCTGACGGCTCCGCAAAGAACAAATAAAAAACTAGAAGACATCTACTGAAATAAGAGGAAATTAATTTATTTTAAAACTCACAATGGCTTCTAAACACTAAATCGATCACGGGAATATTTTTTGCAGCCTCGATTTCCAGAAGCGTGCCACAAAAATAATTTTTTTTAAATAAACGATTTTACCAACGTGCTATTTCGCGGGATTGATTCCACCAACTGAACATAAACTTGTCAAATGCATTTCTGTTCAAACAAAGACCAATGCAAATGGCGCCGCTAAGATCAATAAATATTCCTTAGATCGTACGGTAAATTTAAAAGTAATACGTTTAACGAACTTTCGATTTTAATTGGTTGGTTCCTGGCGGTCCCAATGGGATATTAAGGGTTAACAATCACTCTTGCCTACAAGTGCTACTTTGGGCTGAGTAGGCAATTGAGAAGTAAAGTCCTTTCTCGTCGTACAAAGATCACACTCTATAAGTCACTCATCATGCCTGTGCTGGTGTATGGCGCGGAGGCATGGACAATGAAAGCATCTGATGAGGCAGCTCTTGGAGTTTTCGAGAGAAAGATTCTGCGAAAGATTTACGGACCTTTACGCGTTGGTGATGGCGAATATCGCAGACGATGTAACGATGAGCTGTATGAGCTTTACAACAATATAGACATAGTGCAGCGAATTAAAATTCAGCGGCTCCGCTGGCTTGGCCATGTCGTTCGAATGGACAGAAACGCTACTGCTCTGAAAATATTCACCGCGATGCTGGTAACAGAGGAAGAGGAAGGCCTCCTCTGCGTTGGAAAGACCAGGTGGAGAAGGACTTGGCTTCACTTGGCATTTCCAATTGGCGTCAGTTAGCACAGAAGAGAAATGACTGGCGTGCTGTTTTGGACTCGGCCAAAATCGCTTAGGCGGTTACAGTGCCAATAAAGAAAAAGAAGAAGTAGAATTCTCCTTTCTGTTTTGCGAAGAAAATGGCTGAACACCTTTTGCAGAAAACACCTGCGTAGGGGCCTTCGGCCGCGCTTAAGTGTGCTCTGCCCAATCCACAAGAAAGGCGACCCCGCCATACGCGCCAACTACCGCGGAATCAGCCTTCTAAGCATAGGTTATAAGGTCTTATCGAGTGTATTGTGCGAAAGAGTGAAGCCCACCGTAAACGAGCTGATTGGACCTTATCAGTGTGGCTTAGGCCTGGAAAATCCACCATAGATCAGGTATTCATACGCCAAATCTTGGAAAAGACCCGCGAGAATAGGATCGACACACACCATCTATTTGTCGATTTCAAAGCCGTTTTCGACAGCACGAAGAGAAGTTGCCTTTATGGTATCCCCGCGAAACTAATACGGCTGTGTAAAATGACGTTGAGCAATACCACCAGCTCCGTCAGAATAGGGAAGGACCTCTCCGAGCCGTTTGATACCAAACTAGGTTTCAGACAAGGGAACTCCCTTTTGTGTGATTTCTTTAATCTGATGTTGGAGAAGATAATAGCCGCAGAACTGAACCGCTCAGGCACAATACTTTACAAGAGCGTACAATTGCTGGCGTATGCCGACGACATCGATATTATCGATAAAAACCAAGGGCTACGTCTGTTTTGCCTTCTCGGGATTGGATAGAGAAGCAAAGCGAATGGGTCTGGTGGTGAACGAGGACAAAACGAAGTATCTCCTGTTATCACACAAACAGTCAGAGCATACGCGTCTTGGCACCCACGTCACTCTTGACAGTTACAAGTTTGAAAAAGTAGATGACTTCGTTTATTTGGTAACCAGCATTAACCCTTAAAAGCCTGATTTTTTTTTTTTTGAGCTAAAAAAAATTAATGTTATAAAACTCGGGATTCTAAACATCGTTTGTTCTACGAATTTGCTCACAACTCACAATTACCTGAATTAGGTAGAAAATACCTAGTTGGTTCCTATCGGAGCCGCTGGGCACCCGGACATAAGAATTAAAAACAAAAATCATTTTGAACCCAAAACAAAAGGTTATATGTATTAAGAAAATTAATAATATTTATAGGAAAATGAACATGAAAGTTTCTTTATTTGCAATTAGTTTTGATGAAACTCAGTGAAACAGTTTTTTTCAGTTGATAGACACAAGTGTATCCCACATTTTTGGCATCGTACCTTTGTACGGGAAGTACATTTTGGTCTCTTACATCGCGGCTTTCCTTCCTTGATATATTCAGGTAAATGCCCAATATTATCCAAGCGAATGTCGGGCGGCGGTATTGGAGCAGACATTGGGCGTTGACGTTTCGCAGCAACTTCAACTTCAAGATTACTTGGTCGACCTTTTCCCACTCGCATTTCAGCTCCAGATTTCGTCAAGCAATAGGCAACTTCAGAAACAAATTCATGCAATACTTTCTTCTTATCTGTTTGATTAGTCACTGCGTGATGCCTCTTGTATAAAATCCAGGCATTGATCATGGCCATATCACACATGTGGTAGAACAAGCGGTTTGTCCACTTCCGTGACTTTATACGGATATGACTGCGGCCGAGTGACGAATCCAAAAGGTCCACACCGCCCATGTATTTATTGTATTCATGAACAATATTTGGACATTGAATGCTTTCCATGATCTTTTTCTTTTTATTATATCGCTCAACGTTTGGTGCCTTCTCGGGCGTTTGGCAATCGCTCGAAAGATATGGGTTCACTCCAGAATGGTCGATGCCATATTTACAACCTTATTATCATTCCATGCCACTGTTGTGACATCGATTCCATGGAACGTTCCAACATACTCTTCGTAGTCACCTCGATTGGCAAATTTCTGCGGTAATTTGCATAACGGAAGTCGTGGGCGGCGAACAGTTCCAAGCGAATAGATCCCTTGTGTTCGCAAATAAACCATCAACGGAATCGATGTATAATAATTGTCGAAATATATGGTATGATTTACGAATCGAGGAACCGAGCGAGCCAATCGTACAACAATATTTGCAGATGCACCCAAATTGGGTTCGTTTTCCTCACGGTGGTCGTCGTCACCGGAATAAATCTCAAATGCATAGCAAAATCCAGAATCATCGCACAAAAGAAACAATTTATCACCCCACGGGTGCGGTTTGTCTGGCATGTATTGCTTCAGATAGTGTTTTATTTTGGTTGCACATATTTGCTCATCCACACACAATCTTCCTCGTTTTGGCACTTTTTGAAAATTTCTGTTCAATGCGGAGATGATCGGACGTATTTTGTACAGTCGATCGTAGCCTGGATCGTATTGTGGTATCGGTCCATACATTTCGGCTGCCTCTGCCACACGATTACATCTGCGACTGCGTGCATTTTCGGATGATGTCGGTTGTTGATGATCGGATGATGTCGAATGATCCGGGTCAGAAGTTGTCGACGGCTCTTGAACACGATGACGACGCGGCATTGTATCGTTATTATTGAAGTGCAAGAATTGGCGAATCTTATCGTGACGATTTCGTGGCATGCAATCCATAATGGGTTTAAAACCATAGTCACCCCAATATGATCGAACACTCGGATACTTATAGACCGACATGTAATAATTGATTCCCATGAATCGTTTGATTTCATCCGGCGTTGTATTTAGTGGTTTTTCAACGTGTTGCTGCAGCGCGTACAAATTACTCTGCTCGACGATATTCGAAATAATATCGTCTGACATGAAAAAGGCAAAAAACTGAAACGGCGAACTCAATGCCGATATTTCCGGTGTCAAAGCGTCATCTCCTCGAAATTTTACCCAATTCGAATACAATTGAAGACGTCCTTTTCTCCACAACGGTTTTTTGAAAACACTAGACTCTTTATCAATCGATATGCCTTCAAACATTGTCGCATATTCTCGCCATCGGGAATGATCCCCAACAATAACTGGCTCTTCTTCAACATCTGAAACAAACATATTTACTTAGAAACAAATAGAAGCTTTCGTGGGAGTGGCAATACTTTACCGTGATTTGTTTCAATATTTGAATTACCCCTATCGACATAGACCGCTGCATTGTTCTGACCATCAGCAATTTCCAGCGATTCGTTTTCGCCATCCGAATCGCCTACTTGCTCGCTTTCTTCTGTATTTCTGCTACGCAAAGCATCCTCAAAGTCGAAATCTGGGTCTAATCACTGCCATCAGCAGAGAAATCGTCACCATCTTCACTTTCCGACCAGGCAATCGAATTTACAAAGTCGGAAAGCTCTTCTTTGGTTCGAAAATCACGAACTCTATGCGCCATTTTATATCAACACACTAAAAAAGAACGCAGTACCAACACTTTTATATCAATTCACAGTTGTTCAATGTCGAACTCCGGGTGCCTGACGGCTCCGCAAAGAACAAATAAAAAACTAGAAGACATCTACTGAAATAAGAGGAAATTAATTTATTTTAAAACTCACAATGGCTTCTAAACACTAAATCGATCACGGGAATATTTTTTGCAGCCTCGATTTCCAGAAGCGTGCCACAAAAATAATTTTTTTTAAATAAACGATTTTACCAACGTGCTATTTCGCGGGATTGATTCCACCAACTGAACATAAACTTGTCAAATGCATTTCTGTTCAAACAAAGACCAATGCAAATGGCGCCGCTAAGATCAATAAATATTCCTTAGATCGTACGGTAAATTTAAAAGTAATACGTTTAACGAACTTTCGATTTTAATTGGTTGGTTCCTGGCGGTCCCAATGGGATATTAAGGGTTAACAATCACTCTTGCCTACAAGTGCTACTTTGGGCTGAGTAGGCAATTGAGAAGTAAAGTCCTTTCTCGTCGTACAAAGATCACACTCTATAAGTCACTCATCATGCCTGTGCTGGTGTATGGCGCGGAGGCATGGACAATGAAAGCATCTGATGAGGCAGCTCTTGGAGTTTTCGAGAGAAAGATTCTGCGAAAGATTTACGGACCTTTACGCGTTGGTGATGGCGAATATCGCAGACGATGTAACGATGAGCTGTATGAGCTTTACAACAATATAGACATAGTGCAGCGAATTAAAATTCAGCGGCTCCGCTGGCTTGGCCATGTCGTTCGAATGGACAGAAACGCTACTGCTCTGAAAATATTCACCGCGATGCTGGTAACAGAGGAAGAGGAAGGCCTCCTCTGCGTTGGAAAGACCAGGTGGAGAAGGACTTGGCTTCACTTGGCATTTCCAATTGGCGTCAGTTAGCACAGAAGAGAAATGACTGGCGTGCTGTTTTGGACTCGGCCAAAATCGCTTAGGCGGTTACAGTGCCAATAAAGAAAAAGAAGAAGTAGAATTCTCCCTTTTGTTTTGCGAAGCAAAATGGCTGAACACCTTTTGCAGAAAACACCTGCGTAGGTGGCCTTCGGCCGCGCTTAGGGATTATAACCCTCACTAAGTAGATTTCCCCTTTCTGTTTTGCGAATAAAAATGGCTGAACACCTTTTGCAGAAAACACCTTTCTGCGTAGGCGGCCTTCGGCCGCACTTAGGGATTATAACCCTCACTAATTAGAATTCTCCTTCCTGTTTTGCGAAGCAAAATGGCTGAACACTTTTTGCAGAGAACACGTTTCTGCGTAGGCGGCCTTTGACCGAACTTAGAGATTATAACCCTCACTTAGTAGAATTCTCCTTTCTGTTTTGCGAAGAAAATGGCCTGAACACCTTTTGCAGAGAATACCTTTCTGCGTAGATTAAAAACCCCCAAGAAAAAATAAATAAACATCATCACTCCAACATCGGATAAGCCTTCCGCACTGTTGAATTGCGAAGGATACAACGTGCACCGTCGAGATCGCGAGCGACGTGCAGTATCGTCTTATTGAAGCAGACATCGATCGCAGGGATACCACCCTAGAATGTCAGGGCATTGCTATCCGGTCAGGCGATGTTGAGCTCGAAATATTTAATGTGTACATTCCCCCTGCCACCTGCTGCAAGGCAGGATATCACCCTGATATAGGTGCGCTCCTCAGAGGTTAAAACCGTATGGTAGTAGGTGACTTTAATGCGCACCATGATCTTTGGCACTGAAGCCTGCCAAACGATCGTAGGGGAAGTGACTTGGCTGAGCAGATAGACGATTCGACATTCTGCACAATGAACGACGACGCCACAAACGAGGATTATGGGCAGCTGCCGCAGCTCGCCAGACATAGTAATAGTAATAGCGCTGGTCTGATAAACAGCGTATCATGGCGACCTATGCTGACTTTGGTATCAGACCATCTGCCCATAGTCATCTCGATCGATAAACCAACCGACTTTGGATCCGCGGAACACCGGACCTATATCAACTTTTCTAAAGCTGATTGGAAAGGCTTCGCGGAATTTACTGAAAACACCTTCGCTGCGCTCCCCACACCAACCGTATCAGGGATCTCAACGCGGAGATTCGGCAACTAGAGAACGTGCATAAGCGGAAGAAGTGGGAAGAGACCTGTAACTTCACCTCTGGTGTGAGTAGGGATAAATCGATACCATCAAGGTACTACTCAAATCAGTACTTGTACTTGTATCAAACAAGGTATCGATACATACTCAGTATCGGAAAGGTATATAGTACTTGTACATAGAACTACGATTTTGCAAAATTTTCAAAGTTATTGAATTTTTTTTCACAAAAAATATGAATTTTTACAAGATTATTTATCTTCTAATATTTTTCCGTACAAAAGCAATAGAATACATTTTTACAAGATTAATAGATAAAGTTTTATCATATAAAATAAGTTTGATAAAATAACTCCTTTTTTGTTCTATTTCCCCAAAAAAATCTACTTTTCCAAATGTTTTCCTGAAAGGCGAGATTTTGATATACGAGCATGTTCTGAAATTTGAAACTTTGAACTCGACTCGATTTGCCAAGATGACCCAACAACCGAAATGTATGGACGGGCTTGCTTATACAGCTGCGGAAATGTAGAGCGCATATCTTACCATTCCTCTAATGGGTTACTTTTCAAAAAAGATACTGAAGCATAATAAATTTTGCGCTTCCGATACAAGTACTTTTTTTCGATACCTACTTGGATCGCAGTAAAAAGTATCGAGTAAAAAACTACTTGGTAAATTGAGAAAAGTATCGAGTATGTACTTGGATTTACTTGTATCGATTTATCCCTAGGTGTGAGTAAGCTTTGGTCAACCGTGGCGTCACTCTCCAATCAGACGAAGCACGACGAAAGGGTCGAAATTTCTTTCGGCGACCATGGTTCGTAAGGACCCGGAGCGATACGAGAGCTATTTTAGCCGGCAGTTCATACTGCATCCACCGGTGGACAAAGCCAAGCGTCGAGTGACCAGAAGGCTGCACAAACATCCAGCAACTTGTGCCCTCATTGCTTTCACTTGCGGTGAAGTTCAGGCGGCCATCGGGAAGTCAAAAGCCTCCAAAGCCATGGGTCCCGACGGAGTATGCATGCTGATGCTGAAAAATTTGGGTCCAGCGGCGTACCTAACGGAGGTCCTCAGTTTGTCAATGGCCACTCTCATCATCCCAGACATCTGGAAGGCGGGGAGAGTGGTCCCACTGCTCAAACCGGGAAAACCAGACAACAAAGGAGATACGTATCGACCGATAAAACTCCTTTCCCCGGTAGCGAAGACACTTGAGGCCTTGCTGCTCCCTTATTTCACCAACCTCCTGACCCCAGCGAAGCATCATCATGGTTTCCGTAAAGTGCACAGTACAACAACAGCACTTAACGCCACAAACACTCAGATAACTCGTGGCCTTAACCGTAACCGTCCCTGTGAGAGAACGATTCTAGTAGCGTTGGGCCTGTCAAAGGCGTTTGACACTGTCAGCCATTCCGCGATACTAGAAGATATAGAGGCTTCCTCTCTCCCACAGAGACTCAAACGGTGGTCGGCAAATTATCTGAGTGGTCGACACTCGTAGGTAATGTTTAGAGACAAATCAAGTAAACCTAGAAAAATAAAACAGGGGGTTCCACAGGGTGGTGTCCTTTCCCCGCTACTGTTTAACTTCTATATTTCAAAGCTCCCTCAAGCACCAGAGGGAGTCTCGATCGTCTCTTACGCCGACGATTGCTGTTGTTGTTGTTGTAGCAGCATACAAATTCCCCAAAGACTTTTTGGGGAGTGTTGCTGGAGTGACAGTCCTTGGCCAGATATAAATCTGGGTCGTTCCGGTTACGTAGACCCGACTGTCGTGGGAACGCCGACGATTGCTCGATCATGGCGACTGGGAATGGAATTGATGACTTGTGTTCGAAAGTAAACGGGTATCTCCCCGAGCTTTCTCGCTTCTTCACTGCAAAGTGCCTAGCCCTCTCCCCTACGAAATCCTCGTGGGACCCTGTTCACCACCTGGACGAAGGTCAGGCTACCGCTGGGAATTCACGCCAAATCTACACCAAATCCGACGGTGAATAACCCCAAAATACTCGGAGTAACATTCGACAGTCTGCTCTCCTTCTCTGCGCCCGCAACCGCTATTGTCAATAAAGTACAGAGCCGCAACAAGGTCCTCAAGTCGCTAGCCGGCAGTACTTGGGGCAAAGACAAAGAAACGTTGCTAGCAACATACAAGACGGTAGGACGGCCGGTTTTAAATTACGCAGCACCAGTGGTCGCCGGGGACTAGTAGGACGCAGTGGATGAAGCTACAGACGACTCAAAACCCTGCACTTAGGACAGCGACTGGATGCCTTCTGATGTCGCCAGAACACCACCTATACGACGAGGCGAAAATGCCCCCAGCCAAGGGGCACAACACAAGGCTCTGCTAGCAGTTTCTGGTTGGGAGCCACAGACGTGGCCACACAAACAGGCAGCTGCTTGCAGAGGAGCCCTCGCCTAGGCACGTCAAGATGCATCTCTACGAACTGACGGACGAAGTCCAGACGTTCATTAAGCAACCTCTGGACCCGTCAGTATACCGAAAGGCCCTCAACGGCATCCACAGGGAGTCAGTCTCGAGTTATGTAGACTCCAGACCTGCGAATGCCGTTCTAGGCACACAACCACCGGACATTGACGAGAGCTTCATCTGCCTCGGGAGACAAGAACCACAATAGCCCAACTTCGCTCTGGCTGCTGCCGCAGGTTAAACTCATACCTGAGCAGACTAAACGCAGATGTGCCAAATGAGTGCCCGGCATGCGGAGAGACCCCTCACGACTCGAAACATCTCTTCGCATGCCCAGAAAGCCCGACAATCCTAACGCCTTTGTCCCTGTGGACCGACCCTATTGAAGCTGCACACTTTTTAGGGCTGCCGTTAGTGGAACCTGACGACAACGACTGAGATATTAACCTATCTGGGCGGGGTTGTTGTAGCCGCTACAACAACAACAACAACTGAATATGCGCTCCATTATTCACTCGCTATCAAAATGTGTCCGCTTATTGTTTTATGCAAGCAATATTATTTTTTCACCACTTCTTTTTTGTCGCTGTAACCGCCTAAGCGATTTTGGCCGAGTTCAGCAAAGCACGCCAGTCGTTTCTCTTCTGTGCCAACTGACGCTAATTGGAAACGCCAAGTGAAGCCAAGTCCCTCTCTACCTAATCTTTCCATCGCAGTGGGGGCCTCCCTCTTCCTCTGCTACCACCAGCGGTTTCCGAAATGAATACTTTCAGAGCTGGAACGTCGGTGTCCATTCGAACGACATGGCCAAGCCAGCGGAGCCGCTGTATTTTAATTCGCTGCATTATGTCCATGTTGGTGTAAAGCTCATACAGCTCATCGTTCCATCGTCTGCGGTACTCGCCGTCGCCAACGCGTAAANCGTTCCATCGTCTGCGGTATTCGCCGTCGCCAACGCGTAAAGACCCGTAAATCTTCCGCAAAATATTTCTCTCGAACACTCCAAGAGCCGCCTCATCGTATGTTGTTGTTGTTGTTGTAGCGGCTACAACAACCCCGCCCAGATCGGTTGGTTTCTCAGTCGTTGTCGTCAAGTTCCACTAACGGCAACCCTAGGAAGCGTGCAGCTTCTGCGGGGTTTGCCCATAGGGACAAGGCCGTTAGGGATGTCGGGTTTGCCGGGCATGCGAAGAGATGTTTCGAGTCATGTGGGGTCTCTCCGCATGCCGGACATTCGTTCGGCACATCCTCATTCAGCCTACTCAGGTAGGCTGTTGTCATTGTCCATGCTTCTGCGCCATATACCAGCACGGGCATGATGAGTGACTTATAGAAGGTGGTTTTCGTACGTCGAGAGAGGACTTTACTCCTGAATTGCCTACTCAGTCCAATGTAGCACTTAATGGCAAGAGTGATTCTGCGTTGGATTTCAATACTGACATTAATATCGGTGTTAATGCTGGTTCCCAAGTAAACGAAATTCTCTACTTTCTCGAAATTGTAACTGTCAACAGTGACGTGGATGCCAAGGCGCGAATGTGCTGACTGTTTGTTTGATGACAGGAGATACTTTGTAACGAAGCGTTTTCCTGTGAAGGCCCCGACGCTTCTGTTTTCTATGCTGAGGTATACTTGCCCTGCCCAGGGCCCGTTACAATAAATTTATATTGTGGGGCCTTTGCAAATAGTACTTTGTTTAATTTCTAAAAACGTGTTACTACTTAATTTCGATGAACATAATACGATTAACGGTGTACGAATTCCTAACGGTGAATTCCCAGCGCGCTGCTGCTGGGTGACGTCGGCGCTACTGTATCGGCGCTCTGCTCCTATGCGACGTCGGCGCTCTTGTGTCGGCTTTCTGCTTCTGCGTCACCGTTGCGTGGGCTTGCGCAAGCTATTGCTTGCGACGCTTTTCTGTCGGCGCTCTGCTGATGGACGGCGTCGGTGCCACTATGCCGGCGCTCTGCTGCTGTGCGTCGTCGGCGGGACGATGGTGGCGCGCTGCTGCAGTGCGACGTCGGCGCTATGTCGGCGCTCTGCTGCTGTTGGTGCGACGATGGTGGCGCGCTGCTGCTGTGCGACGTCGGCGCTACTATGTCGCCCATGTACAAGTCGAGAGCTATTCTCTAGTAGCTGTGCGTTCACGACCACGGCTCTGCTAACGACGCTTAGATTTTGGGCGACGTCGGTGTGCTCATCTGGGCGACGTCGGCGCGGGGCTGGTAGGCGAACTGGCGTCGCCGTCGCGCGGCTTCACGGTTGACTGTGGGGTGTCGGCGCTCTACCTTTGAACAGCCAAGCCTTCTCTCTCTCGTTTCCCTGACGCCTCCGGCAGCGCTCTATTGTCCATATGTCGGCCCGGCCGCTACCCCAACGGAACAACTTCCGTGGGTTACTTACCGTTGTTCACTACTATCACCCGCGTGTCGCATCAGGTTTTGAATCGCGATCACGTAGTCCTTAAATTTTTCTCGCGGGCGCTGCCTCCGGTGCCTTATGTCATCTTCCAGGCGTTCCAAATACCGGGTCGGTAGGAAAAAGTGCAGGAAATCACGTTTGAATGACGCCCAGCTGGTCCCATGCTCATTGTTGTTGCGGTACCACTGGAGGGCGGTGCCGCTTAACAATTCAGGCATCGCCTTTGGTAATAGGTCTACATTTAATGTGTAGACGTCGGCCAGCTCCTCTAATCGTTCTGTAAACGCCAACGGGTCGCGTCCTCCATCGTACTTCACCGACCACTTGCGTACCTGGTCGATGATGGGTGCAAAAGTAACGGTAGGCACATGGTTGCCGTTGGTTAGCACGTCAGCGTTTGGTACGGCGAATGTCGTTAGCGTGTGTTGCGATGGCGGTTGTACACTCGGTTGTGNTTCGGTGGTGGATATGTGAACTGGCTCTGCGTTGGCGGCCTAACGAACACATTAGCGGCCCTTTCGCATTTATTCACGGTTAACGGTGTCTTTGGTTCACTTTCGTCTCTCCAGTGGGCCTCCTGTTCGTTGTAAGCTGCTTCCGTCGCGAGAAATTTTGCGTGAAGTTCCGGGTCGACGAGTGCTTTGGCGGCCCATGCCGCTATCCGTTTCCTTATCTCCAGAGTGGTGCCTGTGTGTTCGACACCAACTGTTCCTTGGATACGCTGTCCAGCCACGCTATGCTCACTGGTTCTGTCATGGCTGGTTTAATTATCGGCTTCGAAAATGTTCTCCTCGTATTGTACTATTTGCAGGATCCCTGCTCGGGCGCCAATTGTAACGAAGCGTTTTCCTGTGAAGGGGACGCTTCTGTTTTCTATGCTGAGGTATACTCGCCGTGCCCAGGGTCCGTTACATTAAATTTATATTGTGGGGCCTTTGCAAATAGTACTTTATTTAATTTTTAAAAACGTGTTACTACTTAATTTCTATGAACATAATACGATTAACGGTGTATGAATTCCTAACGGTGAATTCCCAGCGCGCTGCTGCTGGGTGACGTCAGCGCTCTGCTCCTATGCGACGTCGGCGCTCTTGTGTCGGCGTTCTGCTTCTGCGTCACCGTTGCGCGGGCTTGCGCACGCTATTGCTTGCGCGCTATTCTGTCGGCGCTCTGCTGCTGTGCGTCGTCGGCGCGACGACGGTGGCGCGCTGCTGCAGTGCGACGTCGGCGCTACTATGTCGGCGCTCTGCTGCAGTGGGTGCGACGTCGGTGCTACTATGTCGGCGCTCTGCTGCGTTGCGAGCGGGCGTCGCCGTTACGCGTGTTCGCGGTGGACTGCAGCGTAGCGGCGCTCTACCTTTGAACAGCCAAGCCTTGTATAGTCGCCCTTGTGCAAGTCGAGAGTTATTCTCTAGTAGCTGTGCGTTCACGACCACGGCTCCGCTAACGACGCTTAGATTTTGGGCGACGTCGGTGTGCTCCTCTGGGCGACGTCGGCGCGGTGCTGGTAGGCGAACTGGAGTCGTCGTCGCGCGGCTTCACGGTTGACTGTGGGGTGTCGGCGCTCTACCTTTGAACAGCCAAGCCTTGTATAGTCGCCCTTGTGCAAGTCGAGAGTTATTCTCTAGTAGCTGTGCGTTCACGACCACAGCTCCGTGCTGACTGACTTGTGTGTTGCCAAGTCACATCTCTTATAGCTGGTGCTCTTCGTGTTGCTTGGTCGTATGGCTACGTGTTGCGTTGCTATGGTGACGGTGCCACCAGGGAGTGTTGATACGGTCTCTTATGTTGGCTGGCCGTGTTGATGACGCTGCTGTAGTTGTTGTTGCTGTTGTAGTCGTTGATGCTGGTGTAGGGTGGCGGCGTTCGTTTTTTTGTGTTCGTGGGGCGTGGCACCTCCGATAAAAACCGAATTTTTCATACTGCATATCTCTGGAAATGTTCATGGTAGAGTTCTGGAACTTGGTATGGAGATATACGAAATCAATCGAATACTCTTGGAGAAAAATTTGAGCTATTGGGAAAGGGGGTGTGACACCTCCCATACAAACCAATTTTTTTACTACAGATCTCTGGAAGCGTTCTTGTTAAAGTATTGCAACTTCGTATGGAGATATTTATGTATATGAAAGCAAGCCCATACTCAGGAGAAAAATATGGCTATTTGAAAAGAGGGCGCGAGCCTACAAACGCACCGACTTTTAGCTATCTTTGAATGGAAATTATCGATGGTCAAAATTTAAAGAATTAAGAGAAATAAGGGTTTTTTTTATTTTATCCAATAAAAAATTCCAACGAGCCAAGTGCGACAATACATTATTATATACCATTTTAAAGGCCTATATATACTCTTCTCAGATCATTTTCGATCTTTGAAATCGAATCAAAAATAGTCGTTAAAAACTCATACATCTGCAAAATCGCATTTTCTAACCTAAATCGACAGGTCGCGACCTAAATGACCTTTAAAAAATCTATAAAAATAGGCAATAATCAGGCCAATTCTTAATACTGCCGGAAAGTTTGTTCTCCGGGAATTTGTTTCGCTCGAGAAAGAAATCCCCGAATAATTAACTACCAAGAGTGGCATTTTCCCCGAAAACTTGGGAGGAGGAAATTCGAGCTTCGAAAAAGGGGTGTGAAACTTTTTTGAGAGCTCAACTCCGCCATTTAATATAAAGAATCCTCGTGGAATTTTTATTCATGATAGGCGGAAAGGAAAAAGAGAGAAAACTTATGAAAGGAAAAAAATATTAAAAAAAAAACATTTTCGAATGTACACATGTACATCTAAAAGAAAGACAAAGCATTACTTCACGCTCATTTGCAGTATGCGGTTGACACAACAAATTAAACATATGTATGTACATAAGTACATATGTACATTAAGGTGGTACTTAAAAAATGGGCGCTTAGCACTTTCTCCACTTAAAATAAAAGACGAAACTTTAAAGATTTCGAATTAGTTTTATAATTTATTATATATAATGATGAACAATATGAGGGGTCAAATTTGGAGAACAAGACGACCGCTTAGGCTTACAAATTAAATATAATAATAAGAAATTAAAAAAGATTACATTTTGTTTTATGTGTTTATGTGATATGAAAATAGGTATGAAGCGTTGATATGTAAGGTGAAATACGTGGTGTGCGGTTAAAGTGTTTGGTGAGGTGTGTAGTGACCCCAGGATCATTCACAGTGGCCGGAAATACGCACTTTAACACCGATTTCGGCGGATGTGTAAAAGTTATGGTATGCCATATTGAAATGTGGGAATTTTTTCCGATCCTTGGGGTTTATTGCATGGCTAGGTAGCGGTAGAACTATTGTTTTTGTTGTAGCGGCTACAACAACCCCGCCTGGTTAATATCTCAGTCGTTTGTCGTCAAGTTCTACTAACGGCAGCCCTAAGAAGCGTGCAGCCTCAATAGGGTCGGTCCACAGGGACAAAGGCGTTAGGGTTGTCGGGTTTTCCGGGTATACGAAGAGATTTTTCGAGTCATGGGGTGTCTCTCCGCATGCCGGACACTCATTTGGTACATCTGCGTTTAGTCTGCTCAGGTATGATTTTAACCTGCTGTAGTAGCCAGAGCGAAGTTGGACTATTGTGGTTCTTGTCTCCCGAGGCAGATGAAGCTCCGTCTCGTCAGTGTCCGGTGGTTGTACGCCTAGAACGGCATTCACAGGTCTGGAGTCTAATTCGAGACTGACTCCCTGTGAATGCCGTTCAGGGCCTGTCGATAAGCTGACGGGTCCAGGGGTTGTTTAATGAACCTCTGGACTTCGTCCGTCAGTTCGTAGAGATGCCTCCTGACGTGTCTGGGCGAGGGCTCTTCTGCAAGCAGCTGCCTATTTGGGTGACCACGTCTATGGATCCCAACAAGAAACTGCTTGCAGAACATTGTGTTGTGCTCCTTAATTGGGAGAAATTTCGCCTCGTCGTGCAGCTGGTGTTCTGGCGACATCAGAAGGCATCCAGTCGCTGCCCGTAGTGCAGTGTTTTGCGTCGTCTGCAGCTTCATCTGCTGCGTCATACTAGCCCCCGGCGGCCACACTGGTGCTGCGTAATTTAAAACCGGCCGGCCTATTGCCTTGTATGTTGCCAGCAACGTTTCTTTATCTTTTCCCCAAGTACTGCCGGCTAGTGACTTGAGGACCTTGTTGCGGCTCTGTACTTTGTTGACAATAGCGGTTGCGTGCGCAGAGAAGGAGAGCAGACTGCCGAAGGTTACTCCGAGTATTTTGGGGTTATTCACCGTCGGAATTACTGTATCATCGACGTGAATTCCCAGCGGTAGCCCCTCCTTCGTCCAGGTCGTGAACAAGGTCGCAGAGGATGTTGTAGGGGAGAGGGTTAGGCTCCTTGCAGTGAAGAAGCGAGAAAGCTCGGAGATATCCGTTTACTTTCGAACACAAGTCATCAATTCCATTCCCAGTCGCCATAATCGAGCAATCGTTGGCGTAAGAGATAATCGAAACTCCCTCTGGTGGTTCAGGGAGCTTTGAAATGTAAAAGTAAAACAGTAGTGGGGAAAGGACGTTGTGTCCCCCTGTTTTATTTTTCTGAGTTTGCTCGATTTGTCTCTAAACATTACCGACGAGTGTCGACCACTCAGATAATACGCCGACCACCCTTTGAGCCTCTGTAGGGCATCTTCTTTGACAAGTCCAACGCTACTAGAATAGTTCTCTCACAGGGACGGTTACGGTTAAGGCCACGTGTTATCTGAGTGTTTATGGCGTTAAGTGCTGTTGTTGTACTGTGCACTTTACGGACACCATGCTGATGCTTCGCTGAGGTCAGGTGGAAAGGAGTGTTATCGGCCGATAAGATTCTCCTTTGTGGGCTGGTTTCCCCGGTTTAAGCAGTGGGACAACTCTCCCCACCTTCCAGATGTCTGGGATGATGAGAGTGGCCATTGACATATTGAGGACCTCCGTTAGGTACACTACTCCCGCTGGACCCAAATTTTTCAGCATCAACATGCATATTCCGTCGGGACCCATGGCTTTGGAGACTTTCGCCTTCCCGATGGCCACCTGAACTTCTGGTCACTCGTCGCTTGGCTTTGTCCGACGGAGGATGCAGTATGAACTGCCGGCATCGCTCCGGGTCCGACGAAGCATGGTCGCCGGAAGAAATTTCGACCCTGTCGTGGTGCTTCGTCCGATTGGACAGTGACCCCACGGTTGACCAGAGCTTACTCACACCAGAGGTGAAGTTGGAAGTCTTCAGATGCTCTTCCCACTTTTCCCGCTTATGTACGTTCACAAGCTGCCGAATCTCCGCGTTGAGATCCCTGATACGGGGGTTTCCGCGATCGGCCTGACGAAGGTTGTGACGCTCATCGGCTAGAACAGCCGCTTCGGCAGGGAAGTTTGGACGGGGGTCCGTGATGCATCCGCCGGTACGCAGCGAGCTGCAACAGCAGTGACAACCCTGCGGAACTTACGTTCACTAAGGGGGACGTCGGTTGCTGTTGGGAGCGCAGCGAAGATGCTCTCAGTAAATTCCGCGAAGCCTTTCCAATCAGCTTTAGAAAAGTTGATATAGGTCCGGTGTTCCGCGGAAAAAAAGTCGGTTGGTTTATGCATCGAGATGACTATGGACAGATGGTCTGATGCCAAAGTCAGCATAGGTCGCCATGATACGCTGTTTATCAGACCAGCGCTGACTATTGTTATGTCTGGCGAGCTGCAGCAGCTGCCCATAATCCTGGTGGGTGCGTCGTCGTTCATTGTGCAGAATGTCGAATCGTCTATCTGCTCAGCCAAGTCTGTTCCCCTACGATCGTTTGACAGGCTTCAGTGCCAAAGACCGTGGTGCGCATTAAAGTCACCTACTACCATACGGTTTTCACCTCTGAGGAGCGCACTTATATCGGGGTGGATATCCTGCCGGGCAGCAGGTGACAAGGGGTATGTACACATTTAATATTTCGAGCTCAACATCGCCTCACCGGATAGCAATGCCCTGACATTCTAGGGTGGTATCCCTGCGGTCGATGTCTGCTTCAATAAGACGATACTGCACGGTGTGGTGCGTGATGAACGCTAAGCCACCACCATTATCTCGCTCGCGATCTCGACGGTGCACGTTGTACCCGGCACAATTAAACAATGTT
Source organism: Rhagoletis zephyria (assembly GCF_001687245.7). Taxonomy (NCBI): domain Eukaryota; kingdom Metazoa; phylum Arthropoda; class Insecta; order Diptera; family Tephritidae; genus Rhagoletis; species Rhagoletis zephyria. The sequence continues at coordinate 295,522 of NW_016157227.1, read as the reverse complement.
GAATTGCTGTGCAACTTCGGCTCTTGGCCCGCAGCTATCAATATACCATGCCTCGATCTTGCTCTGAAGCCCGTTACAGTTAAATTGAAGGAGCTTCATGTGGTTCGGGAGACGTGTTGTTATGCGGGGTGTGAGGGATGTGTGTGGCCTTGCCACCATTGGCTGTGTGCGCTGCTGTGGAAGTTGCCGCCCTGTGGTGGTAGCCCTGAACATGCCCTAAAGTGGCACCAGTTAAGGCAGGGTTGCACTTGACTGATGTCACGTTACGGAATATCCTGGTCTGACACACCGTGCAAATTGTAGGAGGAACCAGGAGTTGTTGGCGGCGGCGTGTGGGTGGTGTTGCGGTTGTGTCGTTTGTGTGGTATGTCGTGGTTGTGGTGTGGTCAATTATGTTGTTGTGTTGTGGTTCTGTGGTGTTTGTGTTGAGCTGCTCAGGTGGACTGGCCGTGAAGCGTGCTCTGTTTGAGCAGCAGGGGGCCACAAATGATTTGGTCCACTGAGCAGACTCTGTGGTGACTCCACCCGTCGCAATCATTGCACTTGACTGAGGTGGAGTTGTGGTGTAGTCGTATCTGCCATACACAGCAGGTGTAGGCTTCTGGCCCTGGGTTTGACTCGATGCCAGCCCTGGGCAGAAGAATGCGTAGCAAATGTAGCCCTATGGACGAACAACTTCTGAGATACTTCGCCGACCTAAACGGGGTTAGATCGCCGAAACAACAGTCCTTGGACGGGAAAAACCCGAGCCATCCCGGTACGTAGAACCGGCTGTCGTGGGAATAGCGGCGGTATAACTATAGCTTGTGCTTCTGTTCTTATATCCGCATTGGGGGAAATCCCCCTCGCTAGGGCAGGCACTTGTCATTGGAGCAGGTCTTAGTTGAATCAACATTTAGTCATTCCCTGGTCTTGGGCCGCTCTTGCAGCTTCTGCGCTACCTTCTTTTCAGGTTTAGGGCTGCTGGCGAAGAGCGGCCAAGAACAGCCGCCTCCTAATCCATGGTGTTAAGCGATGCCGCGTGTATTGGACGGTTTGCAGCCAGGATGGTATAAACCGGCTGTTTTAACGGCGCCTCTTCTACACCAGGCCGCATGGGGGAGTAACGGTGGCCTTACCGCGACAAGGGGCGCTGGCGCGGCGGACCTGTTGAGATCCCCATACAAATTTTTTTCTGCTGAGCTCGCCTCGACGAGCAGGTAGTCGTACGAACAAGATGAAGTAAAATAACAAAAAAAAACACACAACAACAACAAAAGCACAGTACAACAACAGCAACAAATACAGGGGCAGCATCAACAACTACCTCGGCGGTGGCAGCAGCAGCAGTAGATACGTCGGTCATAGCAGTACCGACAACAACAGGCACTCACAGCAGCACCACGCTCAGTGGGAAGGACTCCAGGCGCGGTAGCTTCATGGAGCTCTTTACTGAAGACGAGGCGGCGCTTTTCATCGAGCACGCCAGAGACGATGTCTAGGAACAGGGCACCAGGACCGGTATCAGGAACCGGTCGCAAAACAGGTCAGGAAGTTCTCTTTCTTCTCTTTACAGGTATCATAAAACAGGAATATCTGACGGCAGATACCGCCCCGAGAGCAGGCACCGCTCCGTTAGTCGGGATCGGTCCGAGAGCAGGAGTCACTCAAAGGGAAGGCACTATCACGGCAGCAAGCTCCGCGAGTGGTCGCTGGGAGGGCACCGCAGGTCCTACAGCAATTCATCGGCCGCTGACAAAGCTGGCGGCAGACCCAAAAGAAGAAGCAGCGCAGGTGCAGACCTCCTCCACTACCCCCATCGGGTCAGCCGGGCGCTCTTGACGACCACCACCGCGCTGGTTTGGGCGGCTCTATTGTCAAGTGGTACCGTCGCTACCTGGAGCAGGGGAAGGCCCCCAGAGGAAGCTCGTGTCATGGCAAGAGTTCGAGCAGACGTCGAGAGAGAAGAGCATGAGCGCGATGATCGCAAGCACAAAAACGACAAGGCTGCACACGACAATGGGCGGAAGAGCGACTCACACGAAGAGGCACGAAAACCCGCGCCTGCTGAAAAGCATAGAAGCGGGAAACAGCAGCATCACAGACCCGCGCCCGCCGATTGGCGAAGAGGCGGGGACCCAACAGGTACAAGTACAGGTGAAGCACCAGCATCAAAGCGCAGCAACCAGATCACGCCACTAGAGCCCAGCTACCCAGAGGCCCTTAAGGGCATCCGCGTGGCAGTGCTGCCTAATGACCACCTTGCTGATGCCCTGAGCTCCGAGGACCCAACGAAGCTCCAGAATGCCATTATGGAGGAGGTCTTTAAAAGGTGGTCGCATCCGCTATCGTTCTGTGGGGTGTACTTCCGCTCAGGTATGCTCCTTGTTCATTTCACGGAGAAGCGAACAGCAAGCTAGCTAACCCAGAAGGTACCCTGTCTAGGAAGTTAGACTGGGCCCGCGTTGTGCACCAAAAGGGGTGATGACATCCTACCAGTGCATAACATCACGGTCTTCCTCCCGAGGAGCGCTGATAAATCAGCAGAGTACGCGCTGACGTTACTCCAGGCCCAGATTGAGGGTATCCATACCTCCGCGTGGAAGGTGATCGCCTACTGCAGCGAGGACAACGGGCTCAGGCTCAATCTGGGCATTGACGAGGAGTCCGACGTCAGAATCAAGAAGGGTGGCTTCAACGTGATCTACAGGTTTAGATTTGTCACGGTAAGGCCGTGGCGACAAGACGACAGTCAGCAAGGAGTCGCAGGACATGCAAGTCGATGTGGCTGCTGACTACTGCTGCCCAAGGGACTGAGTCGACCAAGGACCTACCGGCTAACCTGGCACCGATCCAGAGCAAGGCACCAGCCCAGATTAAGGCACCAGTTCCTGCTAGTGCCTCCGGGTCAGGCGACGCCACCAGCCAGGCCGCGTATGTGCCTACCACCCAGGGACTGCTAGCAGATATCAGCAGGCTTGAGCTCGACAGGCGTAGCGAGGGCTATATGCGGCTCTCGGATCTGGACGAGCCCAAGCTATGAGTACACCGCAATTGGCAGTAGCCCAGGCATCACGTGGAGGCTGCCTCTGCGGTCATCGCGAGCAGGTTTGCCACGGAGGACTGGGCATTATACGAGTCCAAGAGCGGTGGATCTACAGAGGCCAGCTCAGGTGCCTCAACCATAACTGCAATAAGGTAATTTGGGACCCCTCTAGTGAAAAGGCCAGAGCGTGTGTGGTGTTGAAGAAAGACATTGACTACTACTTACAGAGTTCTTAACACAGGATTTGGTAGCAGTTCAGACGACGATGTCAATACACGGCAGAAGTACGGAGGTCGTCTTTGCTGCAGCCTATTTCTCGGGGGACTACGTCACCGGGCCACCCCTAGAGTTACAGCAGCTGGTGGAATTCTGTCGTAAAAGAAGTATTCCGATCATCCTAGGCTGCGATGGGAACGCTCACAACGTGGAGTGGGCAGCACGGACACAAACCGTAGGGGTGAGTGCCTTTTAGAATACATTATCAGTGAAGACCCTTGAATACACAATGTCGGTCATAGTTCAACATTTGTTACTAGGGTTAGAGAGGAAGTACTTGACATCACTCTCGGATTGGCCAGCCCTATGATCAGCCAGAGCCCTCCCTGTCTAATCGCAGGATTATACGATTTGTACGGGGAGCTGAGGTCATAACAGATCGTATATCGTAAAATATCGAAAGGTTGACTGTATAGAGGTAGAAAATAGAATAAATGAGCCGATACTGGATACCTTTAACTCTAGCAGTCCCGTCCCGCCAACTTGGTGGTCACGGGAGCTCCCAATACTCAGGAAGGAGGTGCGTACTCTTCTATCGAGCCAGGCGCACGGAGAACTGGGACGAGTATTCAGCCAGCCTAGCAGCATACAATAAGGCGATTAGAAAAGCCAAGCATAGTAGCTTCAGGTCCTCTTGTGAGAGCATCTCATCCCCCCTTATGGCTGCTAGATTGCACAAAGCATTGGCGAAGGCCAACGCAGGAACCAGGCTCGCCATTAGGCCATCAGACGGCACTTATTCAGGTAACGAAAAGGAAAGAGCACTCGCCCTGCTATCTGCCCACTTCCCTCATGCCATTCCGGCAGCCCGGGATGCGGTGCTCCGCGCAGTCAGGCCATCTCCATCGGACTGGAAACTGGCCAAAGGCCTAATTACTCAGCGAACATCCCACGACAGCCGGTTCTACGTACCGGAATGACTCGGATTTTACCCGACTAAGGGCTGTTGTTTCGGCGATCTAACCCCGTTTAGGTCGGCGAAGTATTTCAGAAGTTGTTCGTCCATAGGGCTATATTCGCTACGTATTCTTCTGCTCAGGGCTGGCATCGAGTCAAACCCAGGGACACCTGCTGTGTATGGCAGATACGAATACACCACAACTCCACCTCAGTCAAGTGCAATGCTTGCGAGGAGTGGAGTCACCTCAGAGTCTGCTCAGGATTACGGACACATCGGCAGTGGACCACGTCGTTTGTGGCCCCCTGCTGCTCAAATAGAGCAGGTTCCACGGCTAACCCCAGTCCACCTGAGCTGCTCCACACAAGCACCACAGCACAACAACCTAACACAATAGACACAACCGCGCCACCACCCACACGCCGCCGCCAACAACTCTTGGTTCCTCCTACAATCTGCACGGTATGTCAGACCAGGATATTCCGTAATGTGACATCAGTCAAGTGCAACACCTGCCTTGGCTGGTGCCACTTTAGGGCATGTTCAGGTCTGCGCACCACGCGAGATTGGACGAGGAACTTCGAGGGCCCATGCTGCGCTGCACGGTCGCAAACCCCAACTGCGACGCCACCCACTACCACCTCAGGGCGGCAACCACCACAGCAGCGCACACAGCCAATGGCGTCAAGGCCACACATATCTCTCACAGCCCGCATTACTACACGTCTCCCGAACCACATGAAGTTTCTTCAGTTTAACTGTAACGGGCTTCAGCGCAAGATCGAGGAGATAACCGTCTTCATGCGAAGGCATGGTATATTGATAGCTGCGGTCCAAGAGGCGAAGTTGCACAGCAATTCAACATTGTTGAATTGTGCCGGGTAAAACGTGCACCGTCGAGATCGCGAGCGAGATAATGGTGGTGCAGTATCGTCTTATTGAAGCAGACATCGACCGCAGGGATACCACCCTAGAATGGCAGGGCATTGCTATCCGGCCAGGCGATGTTGAGCTCGAAATATTTAATGTGTACATACCCCCCGTCACCTGCTGCCCGGCAGGATATCACCCTGATATAGGTGCGCTCCTCAGAGGTGAAAACCGTATGGTAGTATGTGCTTTAATGCGCACCACGATCTTTGGCACTCAAGCGTGTCAAACGATCGTAGGGGAACTGACTTGGCTGAGCAGATAGACGATTCGACATTCTGCACAATGAACGACGACGCACCCACCAGGATTATAGGCAGCTGCTGCTGCTCGCCAGACATAACAATAGTCAGCGCTGGTCTGATAAACAGCATATCATGGCGACCTATGCTGACTTTGGCATCAGACCATCTGCCCATAGTCATCTCGATCGATAAACCAACCGACTTTGCTTCCGCGGAACACCGGGCCTATATCAACTTTTCTAAAGCTGATTTGAAAAGATTCGCGGAATTTACTGAAAACAGCTTCGCTGCGCTCCCCACACCAACCGACGTCCACCTTGGTGAACGTAAGTTCCGCAGGGCCATCACCGCTGCTGCAGCTCGCTTCGTAGCGGTAGGATGCATAACGGACCCACGTCCAAATTTCCCTGCTGAAGCGGCTGCTCTAGCCGATGAGCGTGACAGCCTTCGTCAGGCCGATCCCGGAGATCCCCGTATCAAGGATCTCAACGCGGAGATTCGGCAACTAGTGAACGTACATAAGCGGAAGAAGTGGGAAAAGCATCTGAAGACCTGTAACTTCAACTTCACCTCTGGTGAGAGTAAGCTTTGGTCAACCGTGAGGTCACTGTCCAATCCGACAAAGTGCGACGACAGAGTCCAAATATCTTTCGGCGATCACGCTTCATCGGACCCGGAGAGATGCGCGAGCTACTTTTGCCGGCAGTTCATACTGCATCCTCCGGTGGATAAAGCCAAGTGTCGAGTGACCAGAAGGCTGCACAAACTGCCAACAATAAGAGCGCCTCTGGTTTTCACCAGCGGTGAAGTTCAGGTAGCCATCGGGAAGGCGAAAGCCTCCAAAGCTGTGGGACCCGACGGAATGTTGATGCTGAAAAATTTTGGTGCTGCGGGAGTAGTGTACCTAACGGAGGTCCTCAATTTTTTAATGGCCACACTCGTCATTCCAGACATCTGGAAGATGGGGAGAGTGGTCCCACTGCTCAAACCGGGGAAACCGGCCAACAAAGGAGAGTCTTATTTTCCGATAATCCTCCTTTCCCCGGTGGCGAAGACACTAGAGGCCTTGCTACTCCCGTATTTTACGAACCACCTCACCCCAGCGAAGCATCAGCATCGTTTCCGTAAAAAGCACAGTACAACAACAGAACTTAACGCTAAAAACACTCCGATAACACGTGATCTAAACCGCAACCGTCCCTGAGAGAACTATTATAGTAGCGTTGAATCTGTTAAAGGCGTTGATGGGCGAATTATCTTGAGTGGGTCAGTAATGTTTAGAGACAAATCAAGTAAACCTAGAAAAATAAAACAGGGGGTTCCACAGGGTGGTGTCCTTTCCGTATTACTGTTTAACTAGTAAGTTCCCTCTTAACTTAAGCTCCCTCAACCACCACAGGGAGTCTCGGTTGTCTCTTACGCTGACGATTGTTCTGTAACGGGTATCTCTCCGAACTTTCTCGCTTCTTCACTGCTAGGAGTCTAACCCTCTCCCCTACAAAATCCTCTGGACGAAGGAGGTCAGACTACCGCTAGGTATTCACGTCGATGACACACCAATTCCGACGGTGAATAATCCTAAAATACTCGGAGTAACATTCGACAGTCTGCTCTCCTTCTCTGCGAACACAACCGCAATTGTCAACAAAGTACAGAACCGCAACAAGTTCCTCAAGACGCTAGCCGGAAGTACCTGGCAATTGGTCAGCCGGTTCTAAATTACGCAGTAACAGTTTGGTCGCCGGGGACCAGTAGGATGCAGTGGATGAAGCTACATACAGCACAAAACACCGCACTACGGACAGCGACCGAATGCCTTCTGATGTCGCCAGAACACCACCTGCACGACGAGGCAAAAATGCTCCCAATAAAGGAGCACAACACAATGCTCTGCAAGCGATTCCTAGTAAGGAGCCACCGACGTGGACACCCGAACAGACACCTGCTTGCAGAAGAGCCCAACTTCGCTCTGGCTACTGCAGCAGGTTGAACTCATACCTGAGCAGATTAGATGCAGATGTGCCAAACGAATGTCCGGCATGCGGAGAGACACCCCACGACTCGTATGCCTGGAAAACCCTACACCCTCTGTTCCTGTGGACAGACCCTATAGAGGCTGCACGCTTCTTGGGTCTCCCGTTAGTTAAGTTTGATGACAACGACTGAGATACTAACCGATCTGGGCGGGGTTTTTGTAGCCGCTACAACAACAGGATTCTACTTTCGGTCTTGTCGAAGAAGAGGGGCTGAACACCTTTTACAGAGAACACCATTCTGCGTAGGCGGCCTTCGGCCGCACTTTGGGATTATAACCCCCACTAAGTAGAATTCTCCTTTCTGTGTTGCCGCAGAAGAGGGGCTGAACACCTTTTGCAGAGAACGTCTTTCTGACCATCAAATTTATATACATGTGTATATCTTGCCGATTTTAAAGTAAAATTTATATATATATATATGCCGCTTTTTTTTAAATCGGTAAGATATATATAAGCTTGATATGTAAAGTAGTTAATAACGAACACAAAAAGCACTCAACACTGCACACGCCTTGTAAGGAAAACTGAATTATTACCAATTATGAATCGGGTGGCAGCACTGTAAGCTATTTAGCAATTTCCCGTTTCAGTTCGGAAACATTGTTAACTTGTTTTTCAGTTACTAAGTAAACTGTTTTGATGAATAAACTATGTGTTTGTTTGGAAACTGCTGATTTAGTGCATTTTTGACCGTGTAATTGCTCATACAAAATAGCGAAATTTAACAAAAGTTTTTTGTTTGTAGCTTTTAAATTGCTAATAATATTAACATTCCGCCTCCGGATTGTTAATACAGGGTCGATTGCTACCCGTCCCGATATTTGTGGACCTATTTAACAGTTGTACCCTATACTAGAGAATTAATAAAAAATCGCGCGATCTCTTATAAACAATTTTCAATATTTGTCGAAGTATTGATTTTGATAAAAAAAGCGCCGCAGGCGAAAATTTTTATTAAAAAATCGCGAGATTTTTTATAAAACATTTTCATTATTTATCGAAGTATTAATTTTAATAAAAAAGCACCGCAGGCTAAAGTTTTAAATAAAACATAGCTAGAAAACGCGCCGCAGGTGAAAATAAAAAAAATCGCCCTTTTGTACAACTATAGAAAAGTGACAACTGTTAATCAACGCGATTCACGACTACCATCACAAAATGATATTGTGCCCATCTATGGTATATAACAGGGGTGGTCAAGGCCGAGGCCGACAAAAAAAAGCAGCAAAAGCAAAAATTTTATTTTTAAATAAAATTATTAGAAAAGAAATCATTATTTTTACTATTATTCTAATGTACGTAAGATAGATATTAAAGAAAATTAAAAATATCCCTTTGTCCAAATTTTCAAACTCCGCTTTTACGTTAGCTAAAGCCGTTCGTAACAATTCTTTTAAATGTTGGTTAGTCTATATGTACGCTCGTTTAAAATCTGTAGTAAAAATGTCCAACAGCAAAATTCCGGCGAAATGTCATCTGTTCTCTCACAAGAGAAAAATATACAAAATAGTACGCGAACAGAAAATTTGTAGAAACTTGCAAGTTAGACGAACATTGATAAAAATTTTGTTTACATTCAAAAGTATACAATTGAAAACGTAAGAAGACAAATTCCGAATACTTATCCTGACGCAGTTCACTGACTCAACGAATAATTACTTACTTCATACAAGTTTAATTAGTCGCATTTTACTATTTTAACTTCCAAACAATCAAATTAAATTTAGGGATTTGCGTAAATTCCAACCAGCTGTTTTTGATCAGCTGTTTTCTTGTTGGCAAATTGCTGTTTGCTAAAATTTTTCCAGCAGAAACTAGCAGCTTTCCCTCAAAATGAAATGTCATTTTTCTCTCTCAATTTCCCTTACTAGTTTTTAAAACTTTCAATAATTATCAGGTACGCGAATGCAACTAATTGTGAACGGTATTTTGATTTTACGAACTTCAAATTACAAATACTCACAATTACGCTACGCGCACACTGCAGCCGGCATCGGCCGAATTGTGCTCGGCTATATGCGGCCAATATGAATAAACACTTGTGATTACCCTGCAAACCAAAGTTCCCGAAATCTTAACGAAATTTTTAGGAGTATCTCATTTCTGTAACGATTTTTTTACGAATCTTCAATGAAAATTATATGAAGTGGTTGATACGAACACGTAAAGAAATTTCTGTTCGAAAAATAAAGAAAATTCTGAAAAGCTTCTGCAAGAAATTCTTTACATAGCAGAATTATTTTCATTGCTTTACCGATTTACGCCTGAAATTTCGTAAAAGAATCTAAGTGTGCACAGTTTATTTCATTTTAGAAAATTCGGCAAAAAATCGGAATACGAATTCCTTAAAGTTTCTCTACAATTCAGAATACTGTGAAAAAATTGTTTGCAGGGTGCATGAGCCCTCTCACACATAAACCGATAACCGAACCGACATCGGCCGTTGACTTCCGTCAGTGACGATTAATTCAAACATGTTTGCTCTTCTCTTCCGATGTCAGGTGAAAACTACCATAATGGACTGCGCAAAATTAGCTTATTGGGTGCAAAACAAAAAAATTACCTATAAAATCACATGTTTAGAGTAGGGATGTTGCGAATGTGGAATTTTAGACATCCGCGGATGTTTAAACGCTAACAACCGCGGAGGAGAGTAAATTAGGTGATTTAGTTAAATAAAAAATGGAAAGGTTAGTAATTTTTAATAATGTTTTTTTTTAGTACTTAAATTTAAAAATTGGAACATTGCATTTAATAAAAAGTTTTTAAAGGGTTGTAAATCAAACCTGCACCACTAAATAACTACTCGCTCGAGGCGACAAACTTGAAACTTGACCAAATTTTAAATTCTTTTCGATTGACGCTGCACCATTCGAGAGGCCTTCAGTTGTATTTATTTATTTTTTTATTGCGGTGCAATAATTCTTTTTTGAGAATTGCGTCGGGGCTGCAAATGTCGGATGTATCCTCCTAACTTTCATCTTCACAATCTAGTATCATGGCAGGATCGTTGTTTAAACACCGTTGTTTTCCAAAGAATTCTTCATTCTCATTCTTTTGGTGGTTTCTGAATTTGGAGAACGTGTAACGTCAACAGCGTTTTGAGATTTTAGTTTTTGTAATTCATTTTTAATCCTTTCATCTGTGACTGGCCAGATATATGTTTTATCAGTGCACTTGCACAATATTCCAGGGACCGAAAATAACATTTTTTTACGAGTTAAACTTGGCCTAATATTTTTTATTCCGAAATTTAGGTCTTTTCCGGATAATAAACAAACAGCTTATCAAAATTAAACAAATTTGGTATCATGTGAAAGAGGACTGAAATAGCTTTTAAACAGAAATAATGAACGAAGGTTACCACCTCTATTTATATTTTTTTAAATCATTTAATACGAAAGAAATTCATATACCTGACCCAAGGTTTGTTCTATGGTAATTAATTAACATTTTTTATTGAAATATTTTTCAATAGGTGTCTTTGCTCGTTTAGACATTTCAGTTTTAAAGCTATTTAAGCTATTAAGCTATTTCATTCAATACCAAACTTGTTTAATTTGGATAAGCTGTTTCTTTATTATTTGGGAATAAAAAAAATTACTGTTATTTTCGGTACCTTCAATATTCGCAATCGCAAAAGATCCGTATTGGTTATTGCGGATGCGAATGCGAATGTTAAAATTAATGCGGAAGCTGGGCCGCTGCGAATGCGAATGCGAATATTCGCAACAACCCTGGTTTAGAGTATGTCAATTAAAATGTATCAAAATATTTCACTGCTTACAAAATTGAAATAAAATCTAGATATGTGCGTACAAATACGGTCCGCAAATAATCTGGTTATGTGCGCGCATCAGTTCGGACGGTCAAATTGTTCGGCCGAAATCGGTTGGCCTATCGGATGCAATGTGCGCCTAGCGTTTTACGTTGTACCAAAAATTGAAAATATACCGCACGCAGATGTTTTCAACAGCGGATATTTTCAATCTGGTACTTTAGCAAAGCTTTATGTTGCATTTTCAGTGCCTTATCTTCTTTTAATTCCAATACTCCAACTCTTCTTCGCTTTTCTTAAAAAGGAGTATTTCCGATATTGTAAATTCATCCTCAATTCTTCTTCTTCTTGTTTGGCGCTGTAACCGCCTAAGCGATTTTGGCCGAGCTCAGCAAAGCACGCCAGTCGTTTCTCTTCTGTGCCAACTGACGCCAATTGGAAACACCAAGGGAGCCAAGTCTTTCTTCACCTGGTCTTTCCATCGCAGTGGGGGCCTCCCTCCTCCTCTGCTACCACCAGCCGAGTTGAATACTTTCATAGTTGGAGCGTCGGTGTCCATTCGGACGACATGGCCAAGCCAGCGGAGCCGCTGTATTTTAATTCGCTGCATTATGTCCATGTCGTTGTAAAGCTCATACAGCTCATCGTTCCATCGTCTGCGGTACTCGCCGTCGCAAACGCGTAACGGACCGTAAATCTTCCGCAAAATCTTTCTCTCGAACACTCCAACACTCATCCTCAATTACACTCCGTTGCGAAACTATAAATCCACTACAAATATGTGGGTAGCAGGCGTAAAAAAAGAGATGTGAAAAAAAAATTCTTCTATTACTTTTGCATAGTGGGAACTCCCTTTTGATGGGGTTATTTTTTTTTTTTAACAATTACAAAATTTGCAAGAAGTAATACAACCTCAAAAGTACTTGTTGCAAAACTATAAGTCCAAATATAATCCTTGTACTAATAAATACAACTTCAAAATATTGTCTAAATCTAATATTTTATTTGTGCTCCGTTAACCTTAATAAACTCAAATATGCGCTTATTCATACTTAAGCACTATGTTTTTAGCAAGTTATTCCACTCTTGCAAAATTGCCAATTTGAGTAAACTCACGTTTTCAAATTGGCGATTCTCAGCATAAACTCTCCTTGCCAGTATTCCCCACACATTTTCGATTGGGTTCAGGTCAGGAGAGCATGCTGGCCATCCTAGGGTTCGAATATTGTTGCTCTCTAACCAATTCTTTGTCTCTTTGCTCGTATGGATTTCAGCATTGTCTTGCTGAAAAGTCCAATTTCTTCCATTTTGGTCAATGAAAGACTACTCAGCAAAAAGGCAACGTAGTCTGAACTCTTCATTTTGTTGGAGCAGAATTGCAGCTCGAGTGCACCACCGGATGTTATAGCACCCCATACCATCACATTTCCGCCTCCAAAATTTCGTCGGGAAAAAATTCGACGTTCTTTACGTAAGTCATGCCAATATCCACTTAATCCGTCCGGGCCGTCGAGATTGAACTTTTTTTCATCTGAAAAGATAACCTAAGGCGACTTTTCTATAGTAATTTCTTAATTAGTATCCACGTTTAATTTACTTACAGAAGACCAATCAGTTGCCATATTTTTACCAGCGAATTCCATACGAGCGACTTTGTGGCGTGGCAAAAGACATGGAGCTGGTACCATTCTACCGTACTCGAGGTGCTTAGTGCGTTTTAAAGCCCTCCAAATTGTTTGCCGACTTACGGGAACTGAACATTTGGTTGCTAGCTTCTGGAAACTAATAGTTGAATTACTAGCGACACGTGCAATTATTCTTTCATCGCGACTGGTCAACTTTCTTTTCCGCCCGCCTGCCTTTTTGATCCCGAATCCATATTTTTTTCGTAAAAAACAAGAAACCAGCCCGTGGGATCTTCCAATCTTCGAAGCAATATCGCGTATACCGAAACCTTGCTCATCTAGAGCAGTAAATCGACCCTTTTCAAATTCGTTCAATGGTTTACCGCGAGGCATATCGACGAGAATATTCATTAGTAAGCAATCAAAAATAAGTAATGACATTTACCGCAAAACTACTGCAAAAAATCGACATAATTGTTTTGGATTTGTAGTTTTGCAACAAGTACGTTTTAGGTTATATTACTTCTTGCAAATTTTGTAATGGTAAAAAAAAATAAATCACCCCATCAAAAGGGAGTTCTCATTACGCAAAAGTCATAGAAGATTTTTTTTCTTATCTCTTATTTTACGCCTGCAACACAAATATTCGTGGATTTATAGTTTTGCAACGGAGTGTATATTACATAAAAAAGGGTTTATGAAGGATGCAAACGTACATTTAAATAATTTGAAATCGGCAAATCTTTTTTCAAAATCTGCTTTTAAATCATGTGCATTATTTTTTTCTAGCCATAGAAAATGATGAAATATTCTTTTTTTGAGATCATGAATAAAAAGACGTAGTTTAGTTTCAAAACTTAAAATAATTAGCGACAAATCAAAAACATTTGTATGCTCTCCTTGTAGAGACAAATTCAAGTTTTGCAAATGTTCCATCATATCGGTAAGGAACATTAAGTCAGAAAGCCAATTTTTATTTTCCAATTGCGGGTAATGTTCCGATCTCAATTTGCGTACGTGTATATAAAAATAGTAAAATAAAAAAACAACACAATGGGAAAGAATGTCCAGCAAATAAGTGTCTATTTTACAGTTTAACTAGTAAGCTCCCTCTTNGATTGAACTTTTTTTCATCTGAAAAGATAACCTAAGGCGACTTTTCTATAGTAATTTCTTAATTAGTATCCACGTTTAATTTACTTACAGAAGACCAATCAGTTGCCATATTTTTACCAGCGAATTCCATACGAGCGACTTTGTGGCGTGGCAAAAGACATGGAGCTGGTACCATTCTACCGTACTCGAGGTGCTTAGTGCGTTTTAAAGCCCTCCAAATTGTTTGCCGATTTACGGGAACTGAACATTTGGTTGCTAGCTTCTGGAAACTAATAGTTGAATTACTAGCGACACGTGCAATTATTCTTTCATCGCGACTGGTCAACTTTCTTTTCCGCCCGCCTGCCTTTTTGATCCCGAATCCATATTTTTTTCGTAAAAAACAAGAAACCAGCCCGTGGGATCTTCCAATCTTCGAAGCAATATCGCGTATACCGAAACCTTGCTCATCTAGAGCAGTAAATCGACCCTTTTCAAATTCGTTCAATGGTTTACCGCGAGGCATATCGACGAGAATATTCATTAGTAAGCAATCAAAAATAAGTAATGACATTTACCGCAAAACTACTGAAAAAAAGCGACATAATTGTTTTGGATTTATAGTTTTGCAACAAGTACGTTTTAGGTTATATTACTTCTTGCAAATTTTGTAATGGTAAAAAAAAATAAATCACCCCATCAAAAGGGAGTTCTCATTACGCAAAAGTCATAGAAGATTTTTTTTCTTATCTCTTATTTTACGCCTGCAACACAAATATTCGTGGATTTATAGTTTTGCAACGGAGTGTATATTACATAAAAAAGGGTTTATGAAGGATGCAAACGTACATTTAAATAATTTGAAATCGGCAAATCTTTTTTCAAAATCTGCTTTTAAATCATGTGCATTATTTTTTTCTAGCCATAGAAAATGATGAAATATTCTTTTTTTGAGATCATGAATAAAAAGACGTAGTTTAGTTTCAAAACTTAAAATAATTAGCGACAAATCAAAAACATTTGTATGCTCTCCTTGTAGAGACAAATTCAAGTTTTGCAAATGTTCCATCATATCGGTAAGGAACATTAAGTCAGAAAGCCAATTTTTATTTTCCAATTGCGGGTAATGTTCCGATCTCAATTTGCGTACGTGTATATAAAAATAGTAAAATAAAAAAACAACACAATGGGAAAGAATGTCCAGCAAATAAGTGTCTATTTTACAGTTTAACTAGTAAGCTCCCTCTTAACTTAAGCTCCCTCAACCACCACAGGGAGTCTCGGTTGTCTCTTACTCTGACGATTGTTCTATAACGGGTATCTCTCCGAGCTTTCTCGCTTCTTGACTGCTAGGAGTCTAACCCTCTCCCTCTACTACATAGAATGTAGGGCCATGTCATGTCTAAGTTCGGGCGGAGCCGAACATTAAATACCCGGCACAGGTATTAAATATATGGTTTTCACCTTTCCGAAAGCCACCGCAACATGGTATACCGGGGTGTATCAATTTTGAGTAATTTAGCGTCCTTAAATTTCGAAATATTGAAGTTTCAAGCATTTCTGAAATTTACCTTTATATGAAAAGCGGCCTCAATTTTAGTCTGATTTCAATAATTTTCAACGTTTTACTTTTATTTGGCAAGCAAAATAGCCATACCGAGTTTGGTATAAATTGGTAGACCGGTTGCCGAGATACATATATGTGATCATAAGTGGGCGGTGCCACGCCCGTTTTCCAAAATTTTATCATAAACGTACCTATTTCTTGGTAAAGGATTGTCGCAAGCATCTATTTTGAATAAATTAGATTTAATATTTACTGATTTATCGAAGATTTCGCATTTCTCCAAATTACCGTTATATGGGAGATAGGCGTGGTTATTGTCCGATTTTGCACATTTTCAGTACCATCCTATGCCCGAAAGAAGTGCACGTACAAAGTTTCGTTAAGATATCTCAATTTTTACTGGAGTTATCATGTGCACAGACGGACCGCTTAATCGATTTCTCTTTTCATTCTGATCACTTATGTATACATTTACGAAACGAACCTTTACACCTTTATGGAGAGTGGTTCGGATTTCGGTTCGGATCAAACATTTGTGGAAAATTTCGGTTCGGTTAATGGTTCAGTTAATTAATAGAAAAAAAAAGCGGTTTTCCGGTTCAAAACGGGTTCGGTTCAAAACCAGTTCCCGTCCCTGGTATTTACTGCTATCACCGCTAAAAGTGTAAATAAACTTATAACGCCTAAAGTCCAAACATACGCCACAAAAGAAAATTGAATGATAAATTTGTCATTTGCGGGACGGTGCGGAATAGAAACATTAATCATTGCGCTGCTTTTTTTTCTGAATCGGCATTTCAACGAAAAATTGCCTTCATTTTCTAAATAGTTATTCTCTGTCAGATTTTTGTTCACCTAGACTCTAGGTGCAATGGGGTATGGAGTGCAATGGGGTATAGTCGTTGTGCTGTGTATGCAGTTACAGTTGCACGGCTATACTCAATCCCGACTCTTGCGTCTTCGTTCGTGCACTCTGGTCAACGTGAGCAACCCATGTGCGAGATGCGGTAACCAATCCGAGTGGAGCCTTGGGTCACGGCAGAAAGGAGGGAGCTTCGGTGGGGCCATTCCGACTTATTCGGTTTAAGGGCTCACTGAAGTCTGAAGTCTGCAGCATCTGTTCAGCAGTAGGTGCGGCTGCAAGCGGGAGTCTGTCTTGGAGCAACGGCTCGCTATATATATATATGGTTGCGAAACCACCCCGTCCCAGCCATGGGTTGGGCGCTGGGTTTGGGACCCGCCCCGTAAAAACCTTTTCCAGTGAAGAAGCAAGGCAAAGCCTCGGATGAGACCCCCCAAAGCCCCCCTCCCCCCTTATGATGATGACCACGACCAACTTTTAAAGGATGCCCTTTTTTTGTAGATGCCCTTCGAGATAGTGCTGAAGAATTGCAAAAATATAACTTAGTCGAAGTGAGCAGAAGTAGATGAGGGTAGAGACATTTGAGGAAGGGACTTTCGTTGTGATAAAAAATGTAGACACAACGGTGGGTGTCAATAAGAAACTTCTGCCAAAATATAAGGGACCGTATATCATACATAAAAAACCCCCAAACGACCGATACAAGGCACAGAGGGTTCCAGTGAAAGAGACACTGCGAAGAGTATTAACTATTATTATTACGATTAACTTATAAGTACTTATGCATAAGAATTACATGGACAGATCGGGGTCGATTTGCTTTTAGGTCAGATTGGCCGAGCTGTAGTGTAAACACAATGTAGAATAACAAAATGTATAGATTAGGAATTAGGATTAGGACCGGGATCCCGGTCTTTTTTAAGGCCCAAAAATCCCGGGATTATTTGTCTAGAATCCCGGGATTTTCGGGATTTGTAATTTACACTGGTGGCAATAATAGAATTGAATAAGGAAAATAACCGCCCTATTCCCACACCACTGACAAAATTCATCATATGATTATTGTCACAATTACTGCGCCTAAAACACAATATAAACATTGTTTCGCCGTTATCACTTACTCAGTAGGTCATAACAATAAAACCGACAATTGTCATACGACAGCTTAAAATAAATTTGCGGCATAGTATTAGGCGCAGTAGTAAAGGCAATAGTCAGCCGCTGAGTTTTGTCAGTGGTGTGGGAATAGGGCGGTAAATTAGCAACACGAGTTTACGGGGTGTGCATAGCTCAGTGGTTAGCGCTTCTGACTTTGTACATCGATGACGCGGGCTCGATCCCTGCTGAAGTCTAGAAAAAATAAGTCTGATGAGGAGATGTGGTGATCTTGGAAATAGCTGCTATAACTTCTACCGCTTAAACTTTGTTGCTTTTTCCATTTTTCCTAATAAAATAATCGTGGTACAAAGCTAAATAAAATAATATTAAAATTATATGTTAATAAGTCTCAATAACATTGACAAATACATAGCTTAGGAAGAGCCTGCCTGAAACTATACAAGAAAGCAAAAGCATGTATAGAATTGACACCACGCTGTCAAGTTTAAATAGCGGAAAATCAGCTGCACTTGATAGCAGTAGGTTGAATAAGGAAAATGAATTACCAATACGAGTTTACGGGGTGTGTATAGCTCAGTGGTTAACGCTACTGACTGTGTACATCGATGACGCCGGTTTGATCCCTGCTGAAGTCTAGAAAAAAGAAGTCTGATGAGCAGATGTGGTGATCTCCGAAATAGTGCTATAACTTCTACCGCTTAGACTTTGTTGCTTTTTCAATTTTTCCTAATAAACAATCGTGGTACAAAGCTCAATAAAAATATTAAAAATAAAATGTTAAGAAGCCACAATAACATTGACAAATACATAGTTTAGGAAGANCTATAACTTCTACCGCTTAAACTTTGTTGCTTTTTCCATTTTTCCTAATAAAATAATCGTGGTATAAAGCTCAATAAAAAAATATTAAAATTATATGTTAATAAGCCACTGTTGTACAAGATAGACGCATGTTGTATGGGGTTTGGTAGGACATGGTATCAATAGGGCAAAGAAAGGATGTCAGCTGAAAGGATACGCAGAATTGTCATTTAGGCGTGACTCGCCAAATTATGTATATGGCACGTATGCCGCACTTTCAGTATTACAGGCTAACCTAATATTCACGCACGCCGCCAATTTATTGTCAAAAATTTCTCATGCACATGCTACTTGTATGAGATCAACCGAAATTGAACGGCGTGCGTATGAAGCTAACTCAATTTCCAATTTTTGTTCTGCGTGACATTTTGATTTGACGTTTCGCTCAATGAAATCAAATGCAAACGCATGCAAGTCAATTTCGGGTGACGCAAAAAAACAAATTCGACGGCATGCGTACCAAAACGCAAGCCGCGAATATTAGGTTAGCCTGTTAATGGCAGGAGTGCCGCTTTGTTAAAATGATGAGATCTGTATCGTCTCGATACTCAAAAATGATTGTCTTTTATTTCAACTTTCATTTGTTTATATAGCTTAAAAATACAATACAAACTCTAAGTTCAATATACTTAATTGACCTACTTAATTTCTACTATTGCTCATAATGATTTATGGTAGTCATGTGCAATGTGATTCCTCACTATTAACACTCAAAAAACTTCTGGTGACACATTGTACATATTTTGTTTCGTCAGCAGTTATTTGTATATGCAAAATTGCTTGAGCACACTTTCTATTCGTAATAGCCGATCACACTCAAGATGACCCAATTCTCATATTATAAGCAAAAAATATAATTAATAAAAATGAACTGCTATGCATATAGCTAACACATATTGTATCAGGTACATGCACAACACCACAATAGCATTGACAAATACATAGTTTAGGATGAGCCTGCCTGAAACTATACAAGAAAGCAAAAGCATATATAGAATTGACAACAACAACCACGCTGTCAAGATTAAATAGCGGAAAATCAGCTGCACTTGATAGCAGTAGGTTTAATGAGGAAAATGAATTAGCAACACGAGTTTACGGGGTGTGCATAGCTCAGTGGTTAACGCTTTTGACTTTGTACATCGATGACCCGGGTTCGATCCCTGCTGAAGTCTAGAAAAAAGAAATCTGATGAGGAGATGTGGTGATATCCGAAATAGCTGCTATAACTTCTACCGCTTAAACTTTGTTGCTTTTTCCATTTTTCTAATAAAATAATCGAGGTACAAAGCTCAATAAAAAAGATATTAAAAAGGAACGCTTTATGTTGACCAGTTTTGGCTATATTTCTTTTGTTTATTTAATATTTAACATTTTTTTATAAATGTGTAGCTCAATATACATATAATACCTTGCGGCAGGCAATTTTGCACACAAAAGAAATCAATATATTCGCCAAACCAAGGGCCAAATATACATAGTAAAATTGCGTTCTTAATTTCTCTCTCTGACGTTAGGATTTTTAAAAAGAACTTTGAAATTTGAAAGATATGAGTTATTCAAAAAATTATTTAAAAATTTCAGTGCAATATACTAAAGAAACCTGTATGGGTATCAAATGAAAGAGAAGATTCTGTAGAGTTAAAACACATTACATTTTTTGGTCCGAAAGGGACGGGTAGGTATTGAAAATAGTCTTTTATAATTTTATCCTTGAATAGCCTTGAAATTTTTCAATTCTTATTTCTGAAAAAAATTAATGTTCAGGACTAACTTTATTAGCTTAAACAAATCAAATAGATTAAAGAAGCATTTTCAATTCTTATTCGTCCTTGTGAACCCAAAAAAATTATTTCATTTGGTACCCATACTTTTGTTTTACATTGCACTGAATTTTTTAAAATAAATTTTGGAATTAACCATATCGAGCCCTAACCGCCAAACTAAAGTAAGCGACACTTTTTTTAATTTTCTTTTTGATGCAGAAATATTCTTATAGCATCTAGATGCATTTCTGCATCAAAAAGAAAATTTTGTAAAAATTGTCGCTTACGTTATTTTGGCGGTTAGGGCTCGATAAAGTCTTTTTAAAAAAATCACGACGTCAGAGAAATGCCCATTTATACATATGCAGTTAATTATTTGCAATATGAAGTAGACTTATCAAAAAATATAAATTTTGGATAAACAAAAGAAATATAGACAAAACTGGTCGAATTAAGGCGCTTCTCTTATTTCTGCTCGAATTATGAACTTCTTTCAAACAGAAAATAAATTTTTGGACTTATTTTTTTTGCATCGAGCTTTTTTCGACATACCTTAAATTACTCTATCGGATATACTAGTTCAACTCAATATCTCGTAAACTAAAGGAGATATACAAAAATGGAGAACACCATTTCTAAGATATTTATTAGTTTAATATAACTGCATCACTAACTAAGTTTTTACTAAATTACCGAAAGAATTGTCGTCAATATCTCGGAAACTAGAGGAGATTTCTAAAAACTGATAACACCAATCGAAAGGCCTTGTTTCAAAATATGTTACAGCATCTAGAACAAAAATCGTCAAAATGGCGCTTACGACAATCTTTTACCCAGGCGACGTAAAGTATTATTAAATGCATATAAATTTAATTACTGCCTGCCATTTTGTTACTTATGAAATAATTTTCACTTTAAATAAAAAAGTACGTTCCAAACCCGTTTACTTATTATTTATTATATGGTAGCGTAGCTTCTCAAACCATATTGATGCAATTTTTTCATGTTGTCATTGAAAAACAATAAATATCTAAATCCCGGGACTGATCCCGGGATCCCGTTTTTGAACCAACGACGTCCCGAAATTCCCGGGATCGCAAAAATCTAAAAATTAATATCAGTATAGATGCATCATGATGCAATAATACACGGTGGTATCAGTTGTGACAGCTCGATTTGATACTGCCTTAGCTCAGTAGAATAAGAAGAAAAACGGGAAGAAACTAATCCCCGTTTGGGGGAAAATATAAAATTTCATATTTTCTTCCAAACAAAATTTGCCGTTTTATAGTATATTCGTAATGAAATGAAATAAGAAAAACAAAAATCAACTATATTATTCGGCAAAGAATTGTTAAAGAAGTAACACTGTTTCACCTAAGGCAGTCAATATGGCGGAGTTAGAGCCAGAAGGTGTCAGCCTATAACACCTTGTATTATTGCATTATGTAGATGCATAGTAGACTGGTGGCAACACCACCATAGAAATAAGTGGAATGTAATAAGAATATCAGCCTGGCAATACTGTGAACAAATAAAAGACATTAGATAGTGAATTAGCTACAGCATACATGCATGAACCAATTATAAAAAATTAAGTCAACAAATCAGTCGCCATATTGTGAATGAAAACAGCTGACTTCCTGTGACGTATACCGACCCATTCAACTTTTGTTTACATTGTGATTACCGCTTGTTTGTTTCAATTGTGTAAATTAAATTTAACGTTTTTTTTATTTAATGTTTTTATAATTAAAATGAAGTGCGTAGTGTTTAATTGCTCCAATTCCCATAATGCAAATACAAAAAAATTGGGGTTTTTACCTTTCCTAAGGATGAAATACTCCAACAACTCGCAAGAATATGAAGTGAACACTTTCTTCCAGAGGACTTGGAAAACTATACAAAATTTTAAATGGGTAAACATTGCTTTTTTTTGGAGTGCAATGGGCTATAGTCGTTGCGCTGGGTATGCAGTTACAGTTGCATGGCTATACTCAATCCCGACTCTTGCGTCCTCGTTCGCGCACTCTGGGCAACGTGAGTGGAGCCTTGGGTCATGGCAGAAAGAGAGGGAGCTTCGGTGGGGCCACTCCGACTTATTCAGTTTAAGGGCTCACTGAAGTCTGCAGCGTCTGTTCACTAGTAGGTGCGGCTGCAAGCAGGTGTCTTATGATGATGGCCACCGCAAACTTTTAAAGGGCTACGATTTGAGGGCATGCACCTGGAATGTCCGGGCCCTTAATGGGGAAGGTGCCTCTGCAAATTGAAAATACTGGTTCCGTACGTTATGCGGACTGCGCCCCTCGTGCGGATGGGCGGGAATGGAGGATAAAAACCGTTGGAATTATTATATTACATATATATATATATATAT
>NW_016157227.1:248880-273037 GCF_001687245.7 Rhagoletis zephyria | reverse complement strand
AATGTCTGGGGCCTTGCGACGTCTACTACAGCTGCGATGTAAAGGAGCGCAAATTCGGAATTGGATTTGTGGTGGGAGAGACACTCGGTCACCGAGTATTGTCGTTCACCCCGGTGGACGAGCATCTAGCCACAATCTGCATCAAAGCGAGATTCTTCAACATCTAGCTCATCTGCGCCCATGCCCCGACGGAAGAGAAAGATGAGCGCTTGGAGTGCACGTACGAGCGCTGCCCCCGTCATGATAACAGAATCGTGCTTGGTGACTTCAATGCCAGGGTGGGCAAGCAAGGGATCTTTGGACCCATCGTCGGAAAATTGAGCCTCCACGACGAAACGTCCGACAACGGATTGAGGCTGATCGACTTCGCCGGGGCCCGAAACATGGTAGTATGCAGTACTAGGTTCAAGCATAAAAAGATCCATCAAGCTACCTGGCTGTCTCCGGATCGAAAAACGAGAAACCAAATCGATCATGTGGTGATAGACGGAAGGCACGCTTCCAGTGTTTTAGACGTACGCACACTCCGAGGCCCAAACATCGACTCGGACCACTATCTTGTTGCAGCCAAGATACGCACCCGCCTCTGCTCAGAAAAAAATGTGCGCCCAAATATGCAAGGAAAGCTTAACGTCGAAAAGCTGCAATCACAACAGACAGCCAGCGCTTTCGCTACTCGACTCTCACACCTGCTCTCAGAGAGCACTCTTCAACAAACCGACATATGCGAGCAGTGGAACCACATTTCCCGCTCATTAAGTACCGCCGCCGAAGAAGTAGTCGGATTTCAGCGAGCCCGAAAGAACAACTGGTACGATGAGGAGTGTCAGGAAGCTGCAGAGAAAAAAGATGCCGCCTGCAGGCCCACGCTGCGATCGGGCGCAACGCGCGCTATGAGGGACCGCTATAGGGAAGCGAGACGTATTTGCCGCAATAAGAAGAGAGAGGCCGAAATAGAGGCANGTAGTCGGATTTCAGCGAGCCCGAAAGAACAACTGGTGCAGCTGCAGAGAAAAAAGATGCCGCCTGCAGGCCCACGCTGCGATCGGGCGCAACGCGCGCTATGAGGGACCGCTATAGGGAAGCGAGACGTATTTGCCGCAATAAGAAGAGAGAGGCCGAAATACGTGAGTGCGAAGAGTTAGGCGACTTACGGAAGGTTTCAAGACCAGGGCGTACTCCTCTAAAAACAACAATGGCGACCTAGTAACCGATGTTCAGAGCGTACCTAAATTATGGAGGGAATACTTTTCCGCCCTATTGAATGGTAGCAGCACGGAAAGTTGTGGAGAAGAAAAACCCGAGCCCGCAGTCGATGATGACGGAATCGACGTTCCATCGCCTGATTATGACGAGGTACGAATAGCAATAACGCGGCTGAAAAACAACAACGCTGCTGGAGCTGACAGCCTGCCAGCTGAGCTATTCAAGTACGGCGGCGAGGAGTTGATAAGGTGCATGCATCAACTCTTGTGCAGAATATGGTCAGATGAACGCATGCCCGACGACTGGAATTTAAGTGTGCTCTGCCCAATCCACAAGAAAGGTGACCCCGCCATTCGCGCCANTCAGATGAACGCATGCCCGACGATTGGAATTAAAGTGTGCTCTGTCCAATCCACAAGAAAGGTGACCCCGCCGAAAGGTGATCAGCCTTCTAAGGATAGGGTACAAGGTCTTATCGAGCGTATTGTGTGAAAGACTGAAGCCCACCGTCAATGAACTGATTGGGCCTTATCAGTGTGGATTTAGACCTGGAAAATCCACCATTGACCAGGTATTAATACGAAAAATCTTGGAAAAGACCCGCGAGAAAAGGATCGACGCTCACCACCTATTTGTCGACTTTAAAGCCGCTTTTGACAGCACTAAAAGGAGTTGCCTATACGCCGCTATGTCTGAATTTGGCATCCCCTCAAAACTCATACGGCTGTGTAAAATGACGTTGAGCAATACCACCAGCTCCGTCAGAATTGAGAAATACCTCTCCGAGCCGTTCGCCACTAAACGGGGTTTCAGACAGGGCTTCTTCTNTCGGCTGTGTAAAATGGCGTTGAGCAATCCCACCAGCTCCGTCAGAATTGAGAAATCCCTCTCCGAGCCGTTCGCCACTAAACGGGGTTTCAGACAGGGCTTCTTCTTCTGACTTCTTTAATCTGATGTTGGAGAAGATAACAAGAGCTGCAGAACTGAACCGCTCAGGAACAATTTACGACAAGAGCGTGCAATTGCTGGCTTATGGCGATGACATCGATATCATAATATTTTAACATATTTATTTAAGAAATGAGGCTGGCTCTATAAGACTTTTGAGCCTTTTATAATACATCAACACCAGGTTGTAAACTTCAATGTTTGTACAAAGTAAACTTAAAACTAAAAATATATCAAATAGCAACAAAAATGTTAATATTTGTATTTTTAATTAAAATTAAAATTAGGACTTAAAACTTAAGGCTAGATATAATAAAAGGTCAGACATATAAATACGAACATGCAAAATTTGGTTAAATAGTAGAAGTGACAGAGACAGAGAAATGATAACAGTTTAATCGCAACCACATTCATTGTGCAGATTTAAAGTAATTATGCAATACATTTTTGAAATCACTCCGGTTTATCGCTGCTTTTACGGATTCATGAATTGAGTTACAGAGCCTTACAGCATTAAGAGAGCAGCCTAGCTGAAGACAAGTAGGAATATTTGGGGATAATCAGACTATGATTCCGATTAGATCTTGTTGATTTTTTCAAAAAGGTATTTTTGAGTTTTGAATTCTATAAGCTTATACATAAATATACAATTTCTAGCCGATAGGTATTCAAAAATGCAGCATCCTAGAAGAACAGCTCAACATAGAATTAACAACACCCGAGCCAACAAGTGTAGATGTGGAGGAGCCAGTCTTGCACATTACCTTTTGAGTTCTTCCTGCAAGGTTGCTGATCATAAGCTATCAGAAAAACCAAAGTGGTGATTAAGTTATTTGCAAAGCAGGTCATGATTCACCAAGTCAAATGCCTTAGAAAAATCCAGAAGGCAAAGAAGAGATAGGTCACCATTGTCAAACTGTATCCGTATATCGTCAAGTATTTTCAACATAGCCGTAGAGCAGCTATGACATGGTCTAAACCCTGACTGCAATGGCGATAATAAATTATAATTTTTTGTACAAATGAGGAAATTTGCCCTGCCATCAACGATTCGCACACTTTTGAGAATGCTGGTAAAATGCTTAAAGGTCTGTAGTCTCTAGGATTAGTAGCAGCGCTCTTTTTGGGCTACAGGAATAATGGCAGCCTTTTTCCATTCTGTTGGAAAACATGAAGTTGTGAAACAGTGGTTAATGACATGTGTTAGAGTTCTCAGAATAAAAGGCAGCACAAGTTTCACAAACTTCAAAGATATCGCATCCTCTCCAATGGCTTTAGACTCGAACCCCATCACAGATTTCAAAACTTCTGATTCACTTACTCCGTCAAATCGAAACTCTTCTTTTAAAGCAAAATTGCTAGTGAAAATTTCAGTTGGAGCACTTTTGCTGTTTCTGCTGACACTAATAAAATAGTCATTGAGTGTGTTTGGGTCAATTTTACAATCAGACTTAGGTTTTTCATGCACATTTAGGTATTTCAAATTGCGCCATAAATCTTATGATAGTGACGGGTTCAATTTATAACTAAAGTACAACGCTTTGCATTTCTTGTAATGACAGTAGCTTTATTTCTTGCAGCCTTGTATTGTGACCAAGCAACGTCAGAGTTGGTTCTTCTCCATTTTGCATACAATTTATTTATAGTTTTTATAGCTGAGCTGACCTTATTAGTGTACCAAGGACAGGAGGTATTCATAGCCCTAACAATGCGGACAGGGACATGATCCTCAAATAATTCAGAGAGGGTTTTATTTAAAAAGTCAAGTCAACAGCTATCCCAGTTAACATTTGACAAATCAACGAACAGATCAGTAACATACCTCAGATCACGATACATGAAAATAACACTATCAGCAGGACAATTCAACGACACATCTAATGCACAAAATATTAGGTCATGCTCAGAGACAAAAAAACATTTGGTCAAATTTAAGAATATGGTCAAGATTAGACGTAATAACCAGGTGTAGCAAGCTAAGTTTCGAATTGTTGGCGTACGTTGTTGGTAAGAACTGGGTGACTACAGCAAGACCAGCAGCGGATACGTGGTCAAGTATTTAGTTTAATAGCATACAAGTCGTTTAACAGCAGGTTAACATTAAAATCATCACATATAACATAATATTCATATTCAATTAAAAAAACTGATAACAAAAAACGAATCTAACATACAACACCTATGAGGATTATACATACACACAGGACACTAGTACTTTTGTTATACCGTCTGAAATTTCAGAAATAATAAATTCCGTTTCAGGGTTATTCGTTTTAGCTAGAAGTTTAATTTTTAAGGTAGATCTGTAATATATTGCAACACCTACCCCTCTTTTTGTTGTTCGATCGTTACGTATAAGAGTATAGTGTGGGATTCCATAATAATAGTCAGGAATGTTAGCATTGAACCATGTTTCTGTGACACAGATAACATCAACGCCCGATCCCCCAAAGACATTCCTAACGTAGTCCATTTTGTCACCGTTAAGGCTTCGCGCATTAAAATGCACAATTTTGAGGCAACTAGACTGTTTGCACAAAATACTTACTAAAATTTTATGGTTTTCATCAATGCTGCCGGCAGATTTGCTATTGGTTTAAATCCATCAGCTGAAAAATGAGTAACCACAAAGCGTAGGCAAAACAAAAAGACTTCAAAACATAAATGTATGTGATTGCAAAAAATCAACGTAAGCAAGAGAACAGAGCAAATTGAGAACAAGCGAAAATAACATACACTTTGATAGACCGAAATCAAGGAAACAAAGAAAAATTGTTTAAAGCATAGAAATAAAACAGTAAACAAATAACTAATCAAGAGTATTTGGCATAGGAAGAAAGAGAACAAGCATACAACTAACTTAACTTCTAAGCTGGCGTAATCATAACCACAATAAAAAATACGATTTTAAAACGAACATATACATAATTATTTTTGCATTGTGCTAATAAGAGCGTTAACCTCGGCCCTGCTTCTCACCGCCTAAGCTACGACGCATACGACATCACTTCACGCAGCATTTTAGGCAAACTCTCATGTAGAAAAACTGATCCATAACCAGGCAATCCAGCATCGGAGAGCGCTAGGGATCTCTTTTTGGTTTTACAGAACACAGCAATAGATTTTAAGAGCTAATTGTGACCATGTGCAGAGAACAGCTTAACAACAATAGGGCAGTTGTTGCTGCTTTTCTGCCCATTACTTTTTGCACTACGCAGCCGAAAAGCATCACGCAAAGGCGGAGGTTTATGCTGAGCTGCACCGCAGACCTTAGCGTATTAGAGTATTTCTATATCGGCACTTGCTGCAGAGTCCCATAAATAAAATTAAATGTCAGAACACAATGATTATCCTTTCGTTTAGTTAAAAGCTATTTAACGCGCAAATGACAAGAGGATTGAAATAGCCAGAAAATATTACTAGAATATTACACAAGCTTTTTTAAAAAATTACCTAAGGGAGTATGGTTGACTTATAAGAATCTTTTGGGCGTAGAACTAAGAAATGTGCTGGGCTGAAGACCTACAGGTGGAAAAAGTTCCAGATAAAAGCTGTTAAGAACAAGACCACAAAAGATCTAGTTAAACTGCTGAAAAGAACTTGTTTGAGAAATTCGTTTCCTGCACAATGGATTACGAGACGTAAAAAAGTGATGAAATTTCTAAGGAAATTCCTTCTTGCCCGGTCGTCCAAGACTTTAAAAGAAAGTGATATTCAGCAGCTGTGTGGGTGTCAAACACTCCTTTTTATAAAAATAAGAGTTATTGTTTTCTACTATTTTATATGAATTTGTTAATTCTAAAAATAAAATACTTTAGCAAGGCGAATTCATATAAGTAAGGTGATAGCGGCAGCACAAAAACAAAATTTACCCGAACAAATTATACGCATAGTGACAATCAGAACACGAACAAATGTACAACAAACACATCGTTTTAACAATGAGTACAATTCGCCTTGAAATCAGCCGTTCTAGTAACACCACCTTATATGAATTCGCCTTGTGCTTTAGTTTTTGAAAATCTACAAATATTTCAAAACATATCAGTTTTGTTGTGGACAATTATATTCCGCCCAGTCCCTTTTCCAGAACACAGTTATGATGTGCCTCAAAATAGCTTTTCGCATTTCTAAGAAATATCTTATATTTTTTAGACGATGATGACTATATTCGATCGGGTTTTATTACATTGCAACACTTAATCGATAAGGCATTCATAACAATTCATAACCCGGGCACCACCATTAACTTCGACTTCGAAATCGCTTCGATGCCTATGATTGCACAAGAGACAATAGATTCACAACGTATTATTTGGTTTGGTTCATTGTACTCAATTCTATTCAATGTTTTATTGCTCAGCACGTTCCTTGTACCCCTCGTGGAAGAAAAACAAAACGGAATTAAGGTAAGGAGCATCATAGTAAATATTTAAAATTAGATTATTAAATTTGCGATTTCCTTTATTTTCCATAAATTGACCATTCAAGGAATTCTTAGCCATAGCAACACCCATGAATTTTTTAAATGGTTTTGGTTTTTTCGTGATTAGATTATTGCTGTATGCACTATTTACAACAGTCGTCCTTATCGCCGGTGGGATTTATCAGGCTTTCAGTGTGACTGTCCCAATCGGATACATAATTATGCTTTTTACTCTATATATCCTTTCAGCCATGTCTTACACGTATTTAATAACTGTATTTTTCCACTCAGGTGAGTTTGCGCCTAAATTTGGACTAATAAATTTAGATCATATCTTCATTCATTCATTCCTTATAGTATTTCATGCTAAAGTCGGCGGACTCTTACTGCTGGTTATGCCGTACATTTTGTATTTTTCAAAAGGAGGAGTTTCAACTCTAGCAAATATTTTTAGCACAAAAACTTTCATGGAGGGCATTAAAAATTTTCAAATTTTCACTAACAAATGTAAATTGTTTTTAAATTCCGAACTAGTATATAATAATCTTGTTTTAGATCGCGAAGTTAATCAAAAAGTGCTTCATATATACATAACGGAATCATCATTCACAGTAATGACGGTTTATAGCATTTTAATTGGCCAGTGCTTAATTTATGCTTTACTATATAACTACTTGTCGTATATTTTTCCTGGACCAGGAAGTTTGAAAAAATCATACCTCTTTCCCATCATGGCAAGTTTATTAAATTTGTTTGCATGAATACCAATAAATTATAATATTTTTACTTTTAGTCACTGTGGAAGAGAAATAAACCTAGCACCGAGTATACGACTAGTAAAATCGGAACAAATGCTATAATAATTCAAGATCTTAAAAAAGTGTTTAAAAACCCAAGGCGGATAATATCTGACGGTTTGAATATGGCGATTAAGAACAAACAAATAACTGTCCTTCTTGGGCATAACGGAGTAGGCAAAACTACGACTCTGAACATGATAATGGGTAAGTTTTACTTACGTATAAAAACTATACATATACATATATTCAGGGCCTTAGAGAGGAAATCCGGGCTCGGGTGAATTTAGAATGTGGGCCCCTACCACCCTCATGGACAATTTATTTTTCCTGATGTAAAACTTAGATGAGAAAATTAATAATAAGAATATCGTAGTATACTGCCGTGCAAAGTAAGAAAGTGTTAACTAAGTACATAGGAAGCCCATTGCAATTACGGATTGTATAATTTCAACGGCGCACAGTGGCAGGAGGGGCCATGTTTTACGTGAAAAAGGCATATTTGGAAACTGTGATAAATCAACGGGAATAAAGCTATCTATCTATTATATATAATACGCGAAGGCATTTTTTGTGCAGCCTAAAACATCTGCCGTTCGCTCGATTTTCAAAATTGGGGTGTCAAATTAAAGCGCTTGGCCTGTAGATGTGCAGCAAGGTTTTATTTTTTCGAAAAGAGTTGCCACCTGTTAAATAATTAAACTCAAGTTATTTGCTAATCAATGCCCTCAGATCCGTATTGTCCGTTTGATTTTCAAAAGTGAGGTACCAAATTAAAGGGCTTAGAGTGTGGATGTTCAAAAAGGTTTTACCTTTTCGAAAAACGTTGCCACCTGTTAAGAAATTCAGTTCAAAATAATACGCGAAGGCATTTTTTGTTCCTCATAAAAGATCTGCACCGTTCGCTCGATTTTCAAAAGTGGGGTGCAAAATTAAAGCGCTTGGCCTGTAGATGTGCAATAAAGCTTTATTTTTTCGAAAGGAGTTGCCACCTGATAAAAAATTGCATTCAAATAATTTAATAATCAATGTCATTAGATCCACACCATTCGTTCGATTTTCAAAAGTGAGGTGCCAAATCAAAGGGCTCTGAAAGTAGGTGTGCAATAAGGTTTGACTTTTTCGAAAAGAGTTGCCACCATTTAAAAAATTTAAGTTCAAATTATTTTCAAAGCTAAACCAATTATTAAAAAATGGGCATAAATGGAAATAGTTTTGAAAATGTTTGTTTCTTAACTTAACTTTATGAGGGTTGCCACCTGTTAAAAAAATCAAATTCAGTTTCAGTTGGGGGAATTAGGTAATAGAAATATGTATTTGTGCCAGACGGTAAAGGTTAAGTATGTAGTAGTTTGTAAACATTTTGAAGAGGGTTGACACCTGTGTGAAAAGTCTAATTTATATGAAGTATAAAAATATGGACGTCAAGTGAATGAATCTTAAGAGATCTTTAGTTGGAACGTTTAGAATATTTTTAAAGTGTTTGAAGAGGGCTGCCACCTGTTTAAAAATCAAGTAAAATTTTTAAAAAGTTAAATCAATATTTGCTAATTGGGTACCAATCGCAGTAGTTTTGAAAATACTTTATTTCTTAACTGCGTGTAGGAGGGTTGCCACCTGTTTAAACAATCAAATTCAATTTGAATTAAGGCAATGGGGTAATTAAAATAGGTATAACAATATGGGTGTCAGACGAAAGAGATTTAAGAAGATTTTAGATTGAACATATTTTTAATAGGGTTGCCACCTGTTCGAAAAGTCTAGTTTAATTCAATTATCGATATAAAACAAAAAAGTGTTACGAAATCTTAGTTTGCACATTGATAATATATTTTATGAGTTTGAGGAGGGTTGCCACCTGTGTAAAA
This sequence comes from Rhagoletis zephyria, assembly GCF_001687245.7. Classification (NCBI taxonomy): domain Eukaryota; kingdom Metazoa; phylum Arthropoda; class Insecta; order Diptera; family Tephritidae; genus Rhagoletis; species Rhagoletis zephyria. The sequence goes on along the minus strand of NW_016157227.1, from coordinate 263,792 downwards.
AGTAAAATCCAAATTATCTATTATATATAATACGCGAAGGCATTTTTTGTCCAGCCTAAAAGATCTGCACCGTTCGTTCGATTTTATTTTTTCGAAAAGAGTTGCCACCTGAGAAAAAATTGCATTCAAATAATTTAATAATCAATGCCATCAGATCCACACCGTTTGGGCTTAGGGTGTGGATGTTCAAGAAGGTTTTACTTTTTCGAAAAAAGTTGCCACCTGTTAAGAAATTAAGCTCAAATTAATTAAAATGTTAAGTCAATTATTAAATATGGGTATCAATCGAAATGGTTTTGAAAAGGCTTTATAGCTTAACTACGTATAGGAGGGTTGCCCAATGTTAAAAAAAGGTAATTCAATTTTAATTAAAGGAATTTGGTAACTGAATAAGGTATCGCTATATGGGTGTCATGCAAAAGAGGTTTAAGAAGGTAGTAGTTTAAAAATATTTTGAATAGGATGGCCACCTTTATGAAATATTAACGATGGATGTCAAATGAAAGAGCTTCAAGAAATACTTTATTTGACAATTTAGAACATTNCACCGTTCGCTCGATTTTCAAAAGTGGGGTGCAAAATTAAAGCGCTTGGCCTGTAGATGTGCAATAAAGCTTTATTTTTTCGAAAGGAGTTGCCACCTGATAAAAAATTGCATTCAAATAATTTAATAATCAATGTCATTAGATCCACACCATTCGTTCGATTTTCAAAAGTGAGGTGCCAAATCAAAGGGCTCTGAAAGTAGGTGTGCAATAAGGTTTGACTTTTTCGAAAAGAGTTGCCACCATTTAAAAAATTTAAGTTCAAATTATTTTCAAAGCTAAACCAATTATTAAAAAATGGGCATAAATGGAAATAGTTTTGAAAATGTTTGTTTCTTAACTTAACTTTATGAGGGTTGCCACCTGTTAAAAAAATCAAATTCAGTTTCAGTTGGGGGAATTAGGTAATAGAAATATGTATTTGTGCCAGACGGTAAAGGTTAAGTATGTAGTAGTTTGTAAACATTTTGAAGAGGGTTGACACCTGTGTGAAAAGTCTAATTTATATGAAGTATAAAAATATGGACGTCAAGTGAATGAATCTTAAGAGATCTTTAGTTGGAACGTTTAGAATATTTTTAAAGTGTTTGAAGAGGGCTGCCACCTGTTTAAAAATCAAGTAAAATTTTTAAAAAGTTAAATCAATATTTGCTAATTGGGTACCAATCGCAGTAGTTTTGAAAATACTTTATTTCTTAACTGCGTGTAGGAGGGTTGCCACCTGTTTAAACAATCAAATTCAATTTGAATTAAGGCAATGGGGTAATTAAAATAGGTATAACAATATGGGTGTCAGACGAAAGAGATTTAAGAAGATTTTAGATTGAACATATTTTTAATAGGGTTGCCACCTGTTCGAAAAGTCTAGTTTAATTCAATTATCGATATAAAACAAAAAAGTGTTACGAAATCTTAGTTTGCACATTGATAATATATTTTATGAGTTTGAGGAGGGTTGCCACCTGTGTAAAAAGTAAAATCCAAATTATCTATTATATATAATACGCGAAGGCATTTTTTGTCCAGCCTAAAAGATCTGCACCGTTCGTTCGATTTTATTTTTTCGAAAAGAGTTGCCACCTGAGAAAAAATTGCATTCAAATAATTTAATAATCAATGCCATCAGATCCACACCGTTTGGGCTTAGGGTGTGGATGTTCAAGAAGGTTTTACTTTTTCGAAAAAAGTTGCCACCTGTTAAGAAATTAAGCTCAAATTAATTAAAATGTTAAGTCAATTATTAAATATGGGTATCAATCGAAATGGTTTTGAAAAGGCTTTATAGCTTAACTACGTATAGGAGGGTTGCCCAATGTTAAAAAAAGGTAATTCAATTTTAATTAAAGGAATTTGGTAACTGAATAAGGTATCGCTATATGGGTGTCATGCAAAAGAGGTTTAAGAAGGTAGTAGTTTAAAAATATTTTGAATAGGATGGCCACCTTTATGAAATATTAACGATGGATGTCAAATGAAAGAGCTTCAAGAAATACTTTATTTGACAATTTAGAACATTTTTGATGTCTTTGAGGGTTGCCCCAGTTTAAATGGCTAAACTAAAATTACTTAATAAGTTAAATGAGTTACTAACCGATGGTTATAAATGGAAATGGGTTTAAAATCCTTTACTGCAGAACTATATTGAGGAGGATTCCAACGTGTTTAAAAATAAATTTCCACTTAATTCATCAGTTATATGAAATTTTAGTTTGAAAATAATTTTTAAGATGGTTGCCGCCTATTTTGAAAGTGGTATTTCGTTTAACTATACATAAGTTACATGAAATTTCAAAATAGGGTTATCAAAAGAACGAGTGTTAAGAAATCTTTAAGCTGAACATTATTTGTTTTTTTTTTTTTAAATTAAGCTCAAATTATTAAATAAGTTAAATGGATTGTCAAAAGATGGGTATCAATCGAAATGGGTTTAAAAATAATTTATTTCCAAACTGTATTTAGGAGAGTTGCCATGTGCTTAAAAAATTCAGTTCAACTTAATTCATCAGTTAATTGAAATTTGTGTAACAATGCCAGGCGAAAAATTTTAGTTTGAAAATACTTTTAAAGGGGTTGCCACCTGTTCGAAAAGTCGAATTTGTTTTACTTATACGAAAGAAACATAAATGCAATATCGAAATATTAGTGTCAAACGAATGAGTTTTAAGAAAACTATATGCTGATAATATTTTTAAAAAGAGTTGCCATCTATTTTTTTTTTTAAGGTCATTACATCTGCACCGTTATTTCGAATTTCCAAAATGAGAAGTCAAACAAAAGAACTAGGATTCTACATAGATGTGCACAGGTTTTATTTTTTTAAGTTACAGGAAGATTTGATTAATTATTAGGAATATTGTTACAGGTTTTTGAATAGGGTTTTTCCTGTTTAAAAAATTTAATTAAACGCTGGCGTTTTGACGACATGTGGGTTCTGGGTGGGTTATTCAGAAATGTCCAACGAACTCAAGACTGATTAGCATTTGCAATAATATCTGCAGAGAAAGCCGTTGAATCCATTTAATTAAACGAATTCGATCGTGGCACGTTCTAACAGTTAGGTAGGTAGAGGTTGCTGCCGCCTTAGCGTGACACTTAGGCCATAGATAGAAGGCCCATTGTGTTACCACAGTTGACACCGTTCAATTATCCTCCCTATTCAACCACTTCGTGTCGCTTATGAATCTCATCAGTCACCTCGCATCGGTATTTGAAACGTCTCTATGGTTGGCCAGGAACGTTGAACCCAGATGACGCAGCCTGCCTCGGCACATTGCAGGGCATTTACACAAGAGATGCAAAAGTGTTTCCTCCTCTTCGTCGTCCTTGCAGCTTACGCAACATCTACGAAAAGGCACGCCGAGCCTTTCTGCATGGTTACCTATTAGACAGTGCCCCGTTAGAGCCCCACGACGTTAGGTATATCCTCTCTTCTAAGAGAGTATACCCTTCGTGACCGCTTACGGTGTCATTTAGGCCAAGTCTGCCTGGAAATTCGACAAGGCGTACTTTGACTCCATCTTCTTCAGCTTGTTTATAAACAAATTCACTAAGTAGCAGCTTGCAAGTGGCAAAAGGCATAACAAGGAAGAATCTGGGTCGTGCCTTGCCTTGCAAGTTCATCTGCCATACAGTTTCCCTCTATGTCCCTATGACCAGGGACCCAAGTAAGGTGAAGTCTGTTCTGCTTGGCTATCTCCTGTAGAGATAGGCGGCAGTCCAGCGCAATATTTGAGTGAAACGTAAAAGAGCTTTGATTACAGCCTGGCACTAAAAACGAAGATGTCCCTTCCCATCATTTCGGTTCCAAGCTTCTCAGCAGCTTCCATGATACCTGAAACTTCAGCTTGGAATACGCTGCATTAGTCCGGTAATCTAAAAGAGATTTTTAGAGGAGAGTTTCGTGAGAAAACGCCGCCTCCTACCTTATCGTCGAGTTTTGAACCATCTGTATAGATGTGAATGCTATCAGATGGAGTGTTGAAGTCTTCTTTCCACTCCTCCTTGCTTGGAACTCTTGTGCTGAAGTTGCTTTCCGGAACCGATATCGAAGCACAGCGGTCTGTGCTGTGCGAAGCAAAATTCATTTAATATACAAGAGTGTCCGTGGGCCACAGGTTGCCATTAGGATGCCTCTCTTAAGCAAAGAGCAGCGAGCGCTGCCATCTGCTTTCCTACCAAATGCAGTGTCAGAAGATCCAAAATAGCGTTCAGAGCATCGTTTGACGTGGTTCTGAGCGCTCCGTTTATGCAGATCATAATGGACCTTTATACCTTGATGAGAAGCCTGAGGTTGACCTCTTTATCTAACGCAGGCCACCGCACGATCACTCCATACAGGAGGATTGGTCTGACGACTGTTATAAATATCCATTGACAGATCCGGGGACTGAGGCCCCATCTCTTGCCTATGGTCCTTTTATGAGTATAGAAGGCCACGGAAGCCTTCTCATAACGCTGAACTATATTATCCTTCTAGCTTAGCTTCTTATCTAAAATAACGCCAAGAAATTTGGCTTTTGTAGCGAGACTTAACCGGACGCTGTTTTGCTCCGGTGGAGTGACGGAAGGCATTTTATACCCTCTCGTGAAGAGGACGAGCTCCACTTGAGCTGACGCTTAGGCCACAGCGGGTAGACAACTTGGATACATATCAAAGCGTTCGCTGCATCAACTCGCATAGCGTTTGCGGAAACTTTCCCCTAAAGCGATCGCAAAGTCGTCAATATGAAATGACTTTTCCTCTCCCCCCAATCCGTTCCACACAAGAGCGTGTTGACGGTCAGGTTCCACAGAAGTGGAGAAAGAACACCTCCTTGGGGAGCGCCCATGCTCCCAGCCTCGCCCTCACCATCTGCAGCAGAGTAGCTGGCCGATAAATTCCACCATGTGTTGATAGCTTTCTAATTTTTTTGTTTTACATTGAGAGAAAAATGAACCATAAATTGGTTAATATTACCAAATTCAAACTTGAAAAGGTATCAACGTGATTTTTGGTTAATATTAACGATGCCATGGTTGATAATGATTTGGTAATATTAACCACAATTTTGTTTACAGTAACCAAACTTTTGGTTGGCGATTTTTTGGTTTGAACACGCTTATGGTCTGCACTTCACAGATGCTTTTTCAGAGATACAAAACAAATATTTTTATAATTATTTTAACACGTTGAGGAAATAACAGCAAGCATCCCTACACACTCAGCTACATCCGCTTTATAAATGTGCCTTTAAATGTTCAACCTGAATCAATTGTCTTCGTTGTTGTTGTTGTTGTAGCGGCTACAACAACCCAGCCCAGATCGGTTAGTTCCTCAATCGTTGTCGTCAAGCTCCACTACGGCAGCCCTAGGTAGCGTGCAGCCTCTACGGGGTCTGTCCATATGGACAGGGGCGTTAGCTTGGTGGGGTTTAGAGGGTATACGAAGAGGTGGTGTGAGTCATGGGGCGACTCTCCGCATGCCGGGCATTCGTTTGGAATATCTTCGCTTAATCTGCTCGGTTATGAGTTCAACCTGCTGCAGTAACCAGAGCGCAGTTGGGCTATTGTGGTCCGAGTCAGTCGGCAGTTTATTCTGCATCCTCCCGTGGATAAAGCCAAACGTCGAGTGACCAGAAGGCTGCGCGAAATGCCAAAACCCAGTGCGCCCCTTGTTTTCTCCAGCGGTGAGGTAAGGCTGGCCATCGGGAAAGCAAAAGCCTTCAAAGCCATTGGACCGGACGGAATATGCATGTTGATGCTGAAAAATTTGGCTCCTGCGGGAGAAGCGTACCTAACGGAGATCCTCAGCTTGTCTATGGCCACTCTCGTCATTCCAGACATATGAAAGATGGGGAGAGTGGTCCCACTTCTCAAAACCGGGGAAACCAGCCAACAAAGGAGAGTCCTATCGCATGATAACCCTCCTTTCCTAGATGCCTTGCTACTCCCGTATTTCACGAACCACCTGACCCCAGCGAAGCATCAGCATGGGTTCCGTAAAGTGCATAGTACAACAGACAGACAGCACCTAACGCCATAAACACTCAGGTATATCGTGGCCTTAACCGAAATCGCCCCTGTGAGATAACTATTCTAGTAGCGTTGGACCTGTCCAAGGCGTTCGACACTGTCAGTCATTCAACGCTCCTAGAAGACATAGAGGCCTCCTCTCTCCCACAAGGACTCAAACGGTGGTTGGCGAATTACCTGAATGGTCGACATTCGTCAGTAATTTTCAGAGACAAAACCAGCAAGCCACGTAAAACTAAACAGGGGGTACCACAGGGTGGTGTCCTGTCCCCGCTTCTGTTTAATTATTACATCTCTAAGCTCCCTCAACCACCAGAGGGTGTCAATATTGTCTCTTATGCTGACGATTGTTCGATCATGGCGTCTGGGAATGGAATTGATGCCTTGTGCTCGAAAGTAAACGGTTATCTCGCCGGACTTTCACGCTTCTTCACTGCAAGGAGCCTTGCCCTATCCCCTGCGAAATCCTCGGCAACCCTATTCACCACCTGGACGAAGGAGGTCAGACTGCAACTGGGTATTCACGTTGATAGTGTAACAATACCGACGGTGAATAACCCTAAAATTCTCGGAGTTACCTTCGGCAGTCTGCTCTCCATCTCGGCGCATACATCCGCAATTTCCAATAAAGTACAGAGCCGCAACAATATCCTCAAGTCGCGGGCCGGCAGGACTTGGGGCAAAGATAAAGAAACGTTGTTGGCAACATACAAGGCAATTGGCCGGCCGGTTCTAAACTATGCAGCGCCCGTGTGGTCGCCGGGGACTAGTAGGGCGCAGTGGATGAAGCTACAGACCTGCCAAATACGGCACTACGAACAGCGACCGGATGCCTCCTGATGACGGCCCAACACCACCTACATGACGAGACCCAGATGCTCCCAGTCAAGGAGCATAACATAATGCTCTGCAAGCAGTTCCTTGTGGGGAGCCACAGTCGTGGCCATCTCAGAAAACAGCTCCTTGCAGAAGAGCCCTCGCCAAGGCACGTCAGGAGGCATCGCTACGAACTGACGGACGAAGTCCAGAGGTTCATTAAACAACCTCTGGACCCGTCATCCTACCGACAGGCCCTGAGCGGCATTCACAGGGAATCAGTCTCGAGTTATATAGACTCCCGCCCTGTGAATGCCGTTCTGGGCATACAACCAGCGGATGTGGACGGGACAGAACTTTGTCTGCCTCGGGAGACCCGCACTAAAATAGCCCAACTTCGCTCTGGCTATTGCAGCAGGCTTAACTCATACCTGAGCAGAATTGATGAGGATGTGCGCAACCAATGCCCGGCATGTGGAGAGTCGCCACATGACTCTCGGCACCTCTTCACATGCCCTAAGAACCCCACCCAGCACACTTTCTGGGCCTCCCCTTAACTGAAACAGACGACAACGTTGACGGATGAACCGACCCGAGCGGGGTTTGGTAACCGCTATAACAACAACAACAACAGTGACAACCCTGCGCTTTCAGTAACATCCGCGAAGCCTTTCCAATCAGCTTTAGATAAGTTGACATAGGTCCGGTGATCCGCGGAAGCAAAGTCGGCTGGTTTATCAATCGAGAATATTATGGGCAGATGGTCTGATGCTAAAGTCAGCATAGGTCGCCATGATACGCTGTTTATCAGACCAGCGCTGACTATTGTTAGGTCTGGCGAGCTGCAGCAGGTGCCCATAATCCTCGTGGGTGCGTCGTCGTTCATTGTGCATAAAGTCGAATCATCTATCTGCTCAGCCAAATGTGTTCCCCTACGATCGTTTGACAGACTTCAAAGATCGTGGTGCGCATTGAAGTCACCAACTGCCATACGGTTTTCACCTCTGAGGAGCGCACCTATTTCAGGGCAGCTGGTGGCAGGGGGTATGTATATGTTAAATATTTCGAGCTCGACATCGCCTGACCGGATAACAGTTCCCTGACATTCTAGGATGGTATCCCTGCGGTCGATGTCTGCTTCGATAAGACGATACTGCACGGCGTGGTGCGTGGTGAACGCTAGGCCTCCACCATTATCTCGCTCGCGATCTCGACGGTGCACGTTGTATCCTGCGCAATTCAACAGTGTTGAATTGCCGTGCAGCTTCGTCTCTTGGACCGCAGCTATAATTATTCCGTGCCGACCCATGAAGACCGTTATCTCCTCGATCTTGCTCTGAAGTCCGTTATAGTTGAATTGTGAAATCTTCGTGTGCCTACGGAGACTTATTGGAATGTGGGGTGCTAGTGATGTGTGTTGCCGTGCCGCCACATGCTGTGCTTGCTGCTGCTGAGGCTGTTGCCCTGTGGTGTTAGTGGTCGGCGTCGCAGCTGAGGGTTGCGACCGAGCAGCACAGCATGGGCCCTCATAGTCCCTCGTCCAATCTCGCGTGGTGCGCAGGCTTGAGCATGCCCTAAAGTGACACCAGCCAAGGCAGGTGTTGCACACATTACGGAATATCCTGGACTGGCATACCGTGCCGATTGTCGGAGGAACTAGGAGTTGTTGGCGGTGGCGTGTGGGTGGTGGTACAGTTGTATCTGTGGTGTGGTCTATTGTGTCTATGGTATTGTAGATTGTATTGTGTTGTGGTCCGGTTGTGTTTGTGTTGAGTTGCTCAGGCGGACTTTGTTGTGCCGTGGAGGCAGCTCGATTGGCGCAGCAAGGGGCCACGTACGCATTGGTCGGAGATGGCTCCACCCATTGCATGTATTGCATCTGACGGAGGTGGATTTGTGGTGTAATCGTCTCTGGCACACGCCGCAGGTATATGTTTCTGGTCCAGGGTTTGACTCAATGCTAGCCCTAGGCAGAAGTATGCGAAGAAGAAGTAGCCCTATGGACGCACAACTTGTGAGGGATTTCGCCGACCGAAACGGGATCAGATCGCCGACACCACAGCCCTTGGTCGGGTAAAACCCGAGTCATTCCGGTACGTAGAACCGGCTGTCGTGGGAATGCAATTTTCTTCGTCGTTTATTTTGCTTATGCACTTTACAGATGCTTTTTCGTAATAAAGAAAAACCTAAAACAAAAAAAAAAAAACATTAAAATTATGTGTTGTCGTGACGGCATTCGTACTCGAACCTGCTGGAAGCCAATAAGTAACAGCAAGCACCTCTGCACGTTCAACTATAGCCAGACATACGAATTGGTTTCCAAATGTTCAACTTGAATCATATTTCTTACAATCGATGTATTAACCATGAAAAAAACCAAACAATAACTTGGTTGAAAAACCATTGTACTTTTGGCTCAGTGTATGGAAACTTTCAACTATAACGATAATTGCTGGTTTGCTGTTACTTCTTAAACATGATAACATTTCATATGAAATATTACATAATACAAATTTGTTGCTAAATTATCAATACCTTAATAACACGGATTATTTTTTAAGAAAAACTTCAAAACTAATGAGTAGGGCCGAGTAGAATCTTCATTCCTTTACCAAAAAGTAATGCAAGGCGTCCTTTAAGGATTTACGAAAACAAAAGCCGCGCATACAGGCGTCGAAAAGTGTGGCATCCATTTTTATTTAACTAGATCACCTTTAGCAGACGTTCAAAATAATAAAAAGTGTATTAAAACATTACATAGCTCAGTGGTTAACGCTTCTGACTTTGTACATCCATGACGCAGGTTCGATCCCAGCTGAAGTCTAGAAAAAAGAAGTCTAATGAGGCGATGGGGTGATCTTGCTTTTCCATTTTTCCTAATAAACGTAATCGTGGTACAAAGCTCAAAAACAATATTAAAAATAATATGTTAATAAGCCACAATAACATTGACAAAAATAATTACTGTTATTATTTAATAATTTGATCATAAAGTCATTTTAAATATGTTCCCTCGAATACAATAAATCATTAACCTTGTTAATCAAATATATTATGGTATTAAACTGAAAATAACAGTTTATTTGACATTTGTCAACCGAAAAAGCTTGAATGTTATATAGAACTCGAGATAAGTGACCCTTAAATCCTAGTAAGGTTAATTCTTGGAAATTTTTCCACATTTCTAAAGAAATTGACAGCCCATTCGACAGATGTCAATTCTCAACGTTTGGATTTGACGTAAAATTCGTGACTAGCGTGTCTAAAATTTGTATCAGTACTATTTAAAAAAAATATTGTCAATTTGACAGCAGTCAACTCTCAAAGTTTAAATTTGACATAAAATTCGTGACTAGCGCGCCCAAAAACCTAAGCAGTGGCATTTTTTAAAATATTGTCTTATTTTTAGAAAAAATTACCAGTCCTCAACGCTCAAATTTTTAATTTGATATAAAATTCGGAATATCTCCGTTATTCTTCCACCTAGACTTCTGACATTTGCATGTAATTTCATTTTAAATTATAGAATAAGTATATAAATTGTCAGAAGTTGACCTAGGGACATAATTGTTGCGAAATTTTTTGCAACGTAAGCGCCTTTTGATCACTCTTGAACTTCCGCACTTCCGTTCTGACAATTTGTTTCCTACTTATTTATCTTCGATTATATTGAAAATTTTCAGAACTTTACCTCATCACTTATTTTTGGAAAAAAATGCATGTTTAACCCCCTATTATCACATTACACTTCCAGTGAGAGTTCTGACGGCCTGCCTCTCGCTATACGAGTAACAACCGAACCTGTAAATCTTAAAATTTCTACTTTACTTTAATTTACCCTTCCCCTACGTAGCCAGCTCTCAGTCTATAGGGGCACGAATTTCGATATGATACGATACCAGTGATGGGCATACCTAAATACTTTTGTACTTAAAGTACCACTTTGGGTACTAAATACACAAATACTTAGTATTTTGAGATGACTAAATACCCAAGTACTATTTACTTAGGTATTTAGGAGCTGCTAAATACTCAAGTAAAAAGTATTTAGGTATTTAGGAGCTATTAGATATTAAAGTAAGAAAAACTTGAGTATTTAGGAGCTGCTAGATACCAAAGTACAAAAAACGAAAGTATTTAGCAGGCGCTAAATACTCTGGTCCAAAGTACTCAGGTACCTTGGGGATGCAAAATACTTTCACTAAAGTACCAAGGTATTTAGTCGATGGCTAAATACTTTCAAACTAAATACTGTATAGTAGAATTAACACCTCAACTTACTTTACCACAACTCACTTCACCTCTCCTCAAATCAACTCACCACATACAAACTCACCACACCTCACCTAAACTCACCACACCTCCTACTGGTACACCAAAATCCGCCAAATCTTAACCCACCACAGTTGAACTCATCACACTCGTTCTCACCACACCTCACCTAAACTCACCACACCTCAATTTGGGAACTTTTTCTGGATTTGAGAGATACTTCAGACTAAATCAGGATTTAGAAGACCATTTCGGGGTTTTCGGGACTATTTTGGGATTTTCGAAGCTATTTCGTAATTCTTTAGGGATTCCCGGAAACTGTTTAAGATTTTCGGGATTTTCGAAACGACTTTCAAAATATTTAGGGATTTTTGGGACTAGTTTTGGAATTTTTGGGACTTTCGAGATTCTCGGAGTTAATAGCGGGCCTTTCGGCAGTATTTCGGTATTCTCAGAATTGTTGGGACTTTTGCACTATTTTTGGATTTTTAGGATTAATTTCTAGCTTTTGTGACTTTCGGGACTGTTTCCGGATTTTTGGGACTTTCGGGATTATCCGACCTAATATCGGGATTTTCGGGACTAATTTCGAAATTTTGTGACTTTTATCGGACTTTTGGGAGTACTTCCAGATTTTTGGAACTTATTTTGGATTAATGGGGTTTTCGGGATTCTCGGGAATAATTTCGGGACTGTTGGGACTTTCGGGACTATTTAGGGATTTTTGGGGCTCGTGTGATTGTCGGGAGTAATTTAGGTATTTTTGGGACTTTCGGGACTATTTTCAGATTTCTGGGACTTATTTAGGATTTTTGGAACTTTCGGGACTATTTCGAGATTGTCGGGAGTAATTTCGGGACTTTCGGGACAGTTTCCAGATTTTTAGGAATTTTGGACTACTTCGGGATTCTCAGGAATAATTTCGGATTTTCGGGCGTATTTCGGGATTTTTGGGACTTTGTTTTGGATTTTTGGGACTTTCGGGATCATTTCGGGATTTTCCGGACTAATTTAGGAACTATGGGACTTTCGGAACTATTTCAGGATTTTTGGGACTTTCTGGACTATTTCATAATTCTCGGAATATATTTCGGTATTTTTGGGACTTTTGGAGCTTTTGGGAGTATATCGGTTTTTTGGGTCTTTTTGGATTTTTGAGACTTTCGGAACCATTTCAGGGTTTTCAGGAGTATTTCGGGACTTTTGGAACTAATTTCGGATTTTTGGGACTTTCGGGACTATTTCTCCATTCTTGGGATTAATTAGGAATTTTGGGATTTTGAGATTTAATTCGGGATTTTTGGGACCTATTTTCGGATTTTTGGGACTTTCGGGCCTATTTCGGGATTCTCGGAACTGATATCGGGACCTTTGGGATTTTTGGGACTTTCGGGACTATTTCGGGATTCTCGGAACTAATATCGTGACTGTTGGGACTTTCGGGGTTATTTAGGGATTTTTGGGACTCTCGGGACTATTTCGGGATTAAAGGGAGTAATTTGGATATTTTTGGGACGTTCGAGACTATTTCCAGATTTTTGGAACTTATTTAAGATTTTTGGAACTTTCGGGTGTATTTCGAGATTTTCGGGAGTAATTTCGGGGTTTTTGGGATTTTTGGCTGTATTTCGGAATTTTGGGACTTTCGGGCCTATTTCGGGATCCTCGGAACTGATTTTGGGACTTTTGGGATTTTCAGGAGTATTTCGGGATTTTTGGGACTTATTTAGGAATTTTGGTACTTTAAGATAATTCAGGATTTTTGAGACGTATTTCGGATATTTGGACTATTTCGGGATGCTCGGAACTATTTTCGGGATTTTTGGGGCTTTCGGGAGTATATCGATTTTTTTGGGACTAATTTTGGATTTTTGGAACTTTCGGGATCATTTCGGGGTTTTCAGGAGTATTTCGGGATTTTTTGAAACAATTTCGGATTTTTGGCACCATTTCTCCATTTGGGGCTTATATAGAAATTTTGGGACTTTGGGAACTAATTCGGGATTTTTGGGACTTACTTCGGATTTTTGGGACTATCGGGACTATGTCGGGATGCTCGGAACTATTTTCGGGATTTTTGGGGCTTTCGGGAGTATATCGATTTTTTTGGGACTAATTTTGGATTTTCGGGACTATTTCCAGATTTTTGGGACCTATTTCGGAATTATAGGGTTTTCGGGATTCTCTGGAATAATTTCGGGATATCTGGGACTTATTTCGGATATTTGGGACTTTCGGGACTATTTCGGGATTCAGGGAACTATTTTCGGATTTTTGGGACCAATTTCGGATTTCCGGGACCTATATCGATATGTATTTTGAATGACTTCATAATGATTGTGGAACCAAGGAGCGTTTCCTAGGTTGCATGAGAGTTAGGAAGCGGGGGTGCGCAAATAATGGCTAGCGAACAAATGGTAATTGCAATGCGCGAAATATATGTTTGTCCGTATGTGATGCGAGAATTTAGAGGAACTATGTACTAGCAAATATCAGCGAACTCCAATATACCAAAACGAAGAAATGAAAAAACGGCCCGAAAGTCCCAAAAATTCCGAAATACAGCCAAAAACACCGAAATTACTCCCGACAATCTCGAAATACACCCGAAAGTTCCAGAAATCTTAAATAAGTCCCAAAAATCTGGAAATAGTCTCGAAAGTCCCAAAAATACCCAAATTACTCCCTTTAATCCCGAAATAGTCCCGAGAGTCCCAAAAATCCCTAAATAACCCCGAAAGTCCCAACAGTCCCGATATTAGTTCCGAGAATCCCGAAATAGTCCCGAAAGTCCCAAAAATCCAAAAATAGGTCCCAAAAATCCCAAATTAGTTCTCAAAATCCCAAAATTCCTAAATTAATCCCAAGAATGGAGAAATAGTCCCGAAAGTCCCAAAAGTCTGAAGTAAGTCCCAAAAATCCCGAATTAGTTCCCAAACTCCCAAAATTCCTAAATAATTCCCAAAAATCTCGCAATGGTCCCGAAAGTCCCACAAATGGAGAAATAGTCCCAAAAGTCCCAAAAATCCGAACTTATTTCCAAAAATCTCGAAATACTCATGAAAATCCCGAAAGTTCCAAAAATCCAAAATTAGTCCCAAAAAATCTATATACTCCCGAAAGCCCCAAAAATCCCGAAAATAGTTCCGAGCATCCCGAAATAGCCCCAAAAATCCGAAGTAAGTCCCAAAAATCCCGAACTAGTTCCCAAAGTCCCAAAATTCCTAAATAAGTCCCAAAAATCTCGCAATGGTCCCGAAAGTTCCACAAATGGAGAAATGGTCCCGAAAGTTCCAAAAATCCCGAAATAGGTCCCAAAAATCTCGAAATACTCCTGAAAATCCCGAAAAGGTCGCGAAAGTTCCAAAAATCCAAAATTAGTCCCAAAAAAATCGATATACTCCCGAAAGACCCAAAAATCCCGAAAATAGTTCCGAGCATCCCGAAATAGTCCCGAAAGTCCCAAAATTTCTAAATAAGTCCCAAAAATCTCGCAATGGTCTCGAAAGTCCCACAAATGGAGAAATGGTCCCAAAAATCCGAAATTATTTCAAAAAATTTCGAAATACTCCTGAAAATCCCGAAAGTTCCAAAAATCCAAAATTAGTCCCAAAAAATCGATATACTGCCGAAGGCCCCAAAAATCCCTAAAATAGTTCCGAGCATCCCGAAATAGTCCCAAATATCCGAAATACGTCTCAAAAATCCTGAATTAGTTCTTAAAGTACCAAAATTCCTAAATAAGTCCCAAAAATCTCGAAATGGTCA
>NW_016157227.1:213928-247426 GCF_001687245.7 Rhagoletis zephyria | reverse complement strand
GTAAGGTGAGGTGTCAATTCTCTAAATTTCTCCTAAACTATACAGTATTTAGTTTGAAAGTATTTAGCCATCGACTAAATACCTTGGTACTTTAGTGAAAGTATTTTGCATCCCCAAGGTACCTGAGTACTTTGGACCAGAGTATTTAGCGCCTGCTAAATACTTTCGTTTTTTGTACTTTGGTATCTAGCAGCTCCTAAATACTCAAGTTTTTCTTACTTTAATATCTAATAGCTCCTAAATACCTAAATACTTTTTACTTGAGTATTTAGCACCACCTAAATACCTAAGTAAATAGTACTTGGGTATTTAGCAGTTCCTAAATACCTAAGTAAATAGTACTTGGGTATTTAGCAGCTCCTAGATACCTAAGTAAATCGTTCCCACGACAGTCGGGTCTACGTAACCGGAATGACCCAGATTTATATCTGGCCAAGGACTGTCACTCCAGCAACACTCCCCAAAAATTCTTTGGGGAATTTGTATGCTGCCACAACAACAACCTAAGTAAATAGTACTTGAGTATTTAGCAGCTCCTAAATACCTAAGTAAATAGTACTTGGGTATTTAGCAGCTCCTAAATACCTAAGTAAATAGTACTTGGGTATTTAGCAGCTCCTAAATACCTAAGTAAATAGTACTTTGGTATTTGCAACAACACAAAATACCTAAATACTTTTGTACTTAGTACTTAATACTTAGTAAATACAATTTTGCCCATCACTGTACGATACCATATCGATACTTTCGGCATTCGATACCGATATTTTTTACTCGATAGTTTTAAAACGGTATTTTTTGGAATCGAGTACCAGAACTGTAGTACCGTATTGAATGTCGTAAACTCACATCACCAAGGTAATACGACTTACAGTTCTTCCCGATAAAAATTGGGCTTTAAAGAGCAGAAATTTGTGTTATCGCGCTATGGCTGAAAAAGGCACTTACTGCGGCAAAAGTCCAATTCTCAATTTTTTTACATACTCTAATTAGAAAAGAAATGATCAATTCATGACCGCAAGGTAACCTTGCGTACCGATTTTGGCGGGACAGTAACGATTTTGAGAAAATTGTTCCGCTGAATATTATATAAGTGTCCCGATTTTTTATATTTTTTTCATAATTTTTTTAAAGTTTTTTATAATCATTTATGAAGTTTCTTTTTTTTAATGAAACGATTGTAGGTTGAATTTAGTGAAATTATGAAAAATAATGCAAACTCATCAAAAAATTATTGGATATGAAAAATATGAAGGAATTAAAGGGTCATGTGACTTGTGGTTCCGAAATTATGGCTGATAAAAAATTCAAAGCCTATGTTAAGTGCTTCGCCCCCTTTTACAAACTCATTTATATATAACTTACTATAAGCACCTACCAAAGATATGTCTGCATACCAAATGTCATGTTTATGTGACTTACGGTTCCGAAGTTATAACTGGTAAAATATTCCACGCCTTTGGGATTTGGCGCCCCCTTTCACAGTCTCATTTATAAATATACCTTACTATAAGCTCCTGCCATAGCCATGTCTGCATACCACATTTCAAGTTCATGTTCCTTATGGTTCCAAAGTTATGACTGACCGAAAATTCCACGCCTATGTTATTCGCCACGCCCCCTTTTACACACTCATTTATATATACTTTAAGATAAGCATCTACCATAGATATGATTGCATACCAAATTTCAAGTTCACGTGACTAACGGTTCCGAAGTTAGAGCTGATTAAATAATTCACGCCTATGGGAGGTGCCACGCATTCTTTTCCAATGCCGCCCATATTTTCCCATAAGTACGGAATTAGTTTTATTTATCTCGACAGCAAGTTCCAATGCTCTAGCACAAATATTTCAAGAGATATACAACATGAAAATTTTACTTAGTATAGGTGGTGCCACGCCCTCTTCTCCAGTACTGCCCATTTTTCTCTATGCTTATAACCTTCCCGGGGTAAAAGCAAATAAGTGTGCAATTTCGTGCCGCGGTTCATAAGTTATAAGGTAATAAACAAACAGACATTCACATTTATATATATAGATGAATACAGCGGAGAAAATATAAATAGGGAAGAGACATTTTAGAATTCTTGGCCATTCCCCATTCGACGATTTAATGTATGTTTCATCAATATTTTAAGCTTTTTAATTAGATTCCTTAGAAGCATTCTGAGTGTGCAGTTTTGTAGCCAATTCAAATTTAGTGCAAAGTTTAAGTGTTGGGCCTTACCGTTGATTTTTGAAATTTTCTTGAAGGTGTTGCTCATTTTCTCCATACAAAAAAAAAATAAAAAATAAAAAATTGTCGAACATATCGAGCCCAAACGTCAAGATAACGTAAGGAAATTTTTTTCAAAATTTTCTTTTTGATGCAGAAATATTCCTGGAGCATCTAGATGTATTTCTGCTCCAAAAAGAAAATTATGAAAAAAATGTCGCTTACGATAATTTGGCGGTTAGGGTTTGATGCTTTGTGTGGAAGAAAATGCGCGAGCCAAAAATCAACGGTAGGTCCAAGCTACCGCACTTAATTATATTTAATGGCCTACAAAACTGCATACTCAAAACAATTTAAAAAAATCTGATTAAAATGTTTACAAATTTGATCAACGTTTGTTAATATCCGTCGAATTTCTATAAATGTTCTACAAAGTTTGTAATTTTGATTTTCATGGTTTTTTATACAGTAAACTATATATATTTTCATAAAAAAATAATAAGTTTTTATACAAGGGTAAGGATTCCTCAAGTGGGCACCGGGTTTACCAATATTAATATTTTTCAATGATATTCCGGCAGCGCCGAGTTTTGTAGTCGAACAGTACACTCTTGCAAAATTCCAAATAGTTTTTTTTTAATCAACAATTGAAAATGTTTGCAGTGTTTTGGAAATTTTTATTTTTCTTTGAAAGTAGTGTCCGCATTTTGGTGCTGATTTAAGAAACTTCAAACTGTACAATGAAATTATTGGCGTTACAAAAATATTTATTTTTTTGCTTTTCAATAATTTTTTTATGAAAACTTGAACTTTTAAGCAGTTTCTGCGCCTCGTGGACGAAAATTTTTAAGAACAACTTATGTAATAAACATTTCTGCATTTATCTATGAAAAAAATGCGTGACTTTCGATATAGTTTGGTAGGAATGAATTTTTATTTGCCAGCGAGCGTGCCCAAAAAATTTTTTCGTTCGGACACTTACTTTCAAAGAAAAATAAACACTTCCAAAACACTGCAAAATTTATAACGCAAATAATTTCCTTATATAGTTTAATGTTTTCTAAATCTGCACCCAAAAAATTTTTTCACTCGGACACTTACTTCCAAAGAAAAATAAAAATTTCCAAAACACTGCAAACTTTTTCAATTGTTGATTAAAAAAAAACTATTTGGAATTTTGCAACAAAAATTACACAGTGTACGGTTCGACTACAAAACTCGGCGCTGCCGAATATCACTAAAAATATTAATGTTGGTAAATTCGGTGCCCACTTGAGGAAGCCTTACCCACAAAGAAAAGTACCCAAAACTTGCTAAAAAGTATTTTCCCTATTTATATTCTCACCTTTGTATATAAATATAAAATTAAAAAATTAAACAATTTTTTTAGTGATCTTACCTCGATCGATTTCAATTTTATTCTGCCATTTCCAAATTTTCATTTCATATTTTTTCTATAAGAAAAATCATAAAATTCCAAGAACATTCGTTTTGTTTGAAGAACAGTTAAAGATATTACAGTATTTCAAAAAGCCTCCAAGCCCAGTACTTAAATAATTAATAACTATTTGCACGGAAAGGTAGTAATCCTTAACTACTCCCCCTTTTAAATCTGAACCGTCCACGGTTTAGCAGCTCTAGCTGTTCTTTCTTTCCTATACATCAAAAGATAAATTCATTTATGCGATCCTGGACTTGGCTATGTAGGCTTTAGTAACTCTCCATATAAAATAACAATTGTAATCCATTTTCATAAGTTACAAACGAAAAAATATTAAAATTAATGTAAATAAAACATGTAAATAATCAAAATTGATATTTTAATATTTTAAACCAAATTCTGGTTTATATCCATGAGTTTCAACTACATAGATATATTGGTATTTATCTGAGATTGCTTTTGTGAATTTTTTTTTCATTAATTAAAACAGTAGTACCTAAATCCTTTTCAACAACCTTTTCCACAAATACTTTATCAAATTGGTTCCCTAGGCGCTTATTCCTTCTAACAAAAACTCTATCCCCAGGTTCATACGTTTTCATTTTTTATTTTCATTAATTCTTCTTAAAGTTTGTTCCTGCACCTTAATTATTCTTTCTCTAACTACACTCAATTCTTCAGCTGAACAATTTTGGAAAATACTTGTTGGTTTAGCGATCGTTGTAGAGTGAATACTATTGTTGTATTTATGAGTGGCTAACAATACTGGATCTATGGTTTCAATCAGTGATGGGCAAAATTGTATTTACTAAGTATTAAATACTAAGTACAAAAGTATTTAGGTATTTTGTGTTGTTGTAAATACCAAAGTACTATTTACTTAGGTATTTAGGAGCTGCTAAATACCCAAGTAAACAATACTTAGGTATTTAGGTGGTGCTAAATACTCAAGTAAAAAGTATTTAGGTATTTAGGAGCTATTAGATATTAAAGTAAGAAAAACTTGAGTATTTAGGAGCTGCTAGATACCAAAGTACAAAAAACGAAAGTATTTAGTAGGCGCTAAATACTTTTCCAAAGTACTCATGTACCTTGGGGATGCANCGTACCTAGGGGATGCAAAATACTTTCGCTAAAGTACCAAGGTATTTAGTCGATGGGTAAATACTTTCAAACTAAATACTGTATAATTTAGGAGAACTTTAGAGAATTAACATCCCACCTTACGCTCACCTCAACTTACTTTACCACAACTCACTTCACCTCTCCTCAGTTCAACTCACCACATACAAACTCACCACACCTCACCTAAACTCACCACACCTCCTACTGGTACACCAAAATCCGCCAAATCTTAACCCACCACAGTTGAACTCATCACACTCGTTCTCACCACACCTCACCTAAACTCACCACACCTCAATTTGGGAACTTTTTCTGGATTTGAGANTTGAGAGATTCTTCAGACTAAATCAGGATTTTCAAGACTATTTCGACGTTTTCGGGACTATTTTGGGATTTTCGAAGCTATTTCGTAATTCTTTAGGAATTTAGGGTTTGAGATTTGCGTGATTCTCAGAAGTAATATCGGGATTTTCTAGACGACTTTCACAATATTTAGGTATTTTTGGAACTAGTTTCGGGATTTTTGGGACTTTCGGGATTCTCGGAATTAATAGCGGGATTTTCGGGAGAATTTCGAGATTCTCGGGATTTTCGGTACTTTGGGACTTTCGGCAGCATTTTGCAATTCTCGGGAGTAATTTCGAAATTTTTGGGACTCCGGGACTATTTTTCGATTTTTGGGACTTATATCGGCCTTTGGGGACTATTTTCAGATTTTCGGGGATTATTTCGGATGTATGGAATTTTCAGGCTTCTCGGGAATATTTTCGGGACTGTTGGGACTCTCGGGGCTATTTAGGGATCTTTGGGACTAATTTCGGATTTTTGGGACTCCCGGGACTATTTCGGGGTTATCGGGAGTAATTTTGGTATTTTTGGGACTTTCGGGACTTTCCAGAATTTTGGGACTAATTTAGGATATTTGGGACTTTCGGGTCTATTTCGAGGTTGTCTTGAGTAATTTCGGGATTTTTGGGACTTTCAGGACTGTATCCAGATTTTTGGGACTATGTCGGAATTCTCAGGAATAATTTCGGATTTTCGGGATTTTTGGCACTTTCAGAACTAATTTTGGATTTCTGGAACTAGGGGGACTATTTCGGGATTTTCGGGCCTAATTTAGGAACTTTGGGACTTTCGGAACTATTTCAGGATTTTTGGGACTATTTCGTAATTATCGGAACTGATTTCGGGATTTTTAGGACCTTCGGGAGTATATCGATTTTTTTGGGACTTCTTTTGGATTTTTTAGACCTACGGGACCATTTTGAGGTTTTCAGGAGCATTTCGGGATTTTTGAACTAATTTCGGATTTTTGGGACTTTCGGGACTATTTCTCCATTTTTGGGGAAAATTTAGGAATTTTAGGACTTGCAGAACTATTTAGGGATTTTTGGGACTTATTTCGGGCTTTTATAACTTTCGGGACTATTTCGGGATTCTCGCAGTTAATTTCGGGACTGTTGGGACTTTCGATGCTATTTAGGGATTTTTGGGACTCTCGGGACTATTTAGGGATTATCGGGAGTAATTTAGTTATTTTTGGGACTTTCGAGACTATTTCCAGATTTTTGGGACTTATATTGGATGTTTGGAACTTTCGGGTGTATTTCGGGATTGTCGGAAGTAATTTCGAGATTTTTGGGAATTTCGGGAGTATTTTGGAATTTTTGGAACTTTTGGGACTATTTCGGGATTCTCGGAAGTGATTTCAGGACTTTCGGGATTATTTAGGAATTTTTGGGACTAATTTCGGATTTTTGGGACTGCCGGGATTAATTTGAGATTTTTGAGACTATTTTGGAGCTTTCGGGACTTCCGGGACTCCTGGGACTAGTTTCGGGAATTTTTGGACTTTCTGAAATAGTTTCGAAAGTCTTAAAGTTCCTAAATTAGTCCCAAATTCCCAAATGGTCCCGAAAGTCTTGAAAATCAAAAAATAGTCCCGAAAGTCCCAAAAATCCGAAATTAGTCCCAAAAATCCCTAAACGGCCTCAAATGTCCCAAAACACTAAAATTAGGCCCAAAAACAAAGATAGTCCCGGGAGTCCCAAAAATCCTGAGGTGGTCTCGAAAATCCCGAAATTAGTCCCGAGAATCCCGAAATTCCCAAATTAGATCCGAGATTCTCAAAATAGTCCCGAAAGTCCCGAAAATAGTCATAAGCCCGAAACAGTCCCGAAAGTCCAAAAAATTCCGAAATACTCCCGAAAACCCCAAAAATCCCGAAATTACTCCCGACAAACCCGAAATAGACGCGAAACAGTCGAAATGGTCCCGAAAGTCAAAATTCCAAAAGAAGTCCCAAAAAAATCGATATACTCCCGACAGCCCCAAAAGTCCCGAAATTAGTCCCAAAAATCGCAAAATCAGTTCCGCGAATTACGAAATAGTCCCGAAAATACCAAAAATCCTGAAATAGTTCCGAAAGTCCCAAAGTTCCTAAATTAGTCCCAAAAATTCCGAAATTCCTCCCGAAATAGACCCGAATGTTCCAAAGATCCGAAATAAGTCGCAAAATTCTGTAAATAGTCCCGAAAGTCCCAAAAATACCAAACTTTGTCCCGAAAGTCCCAAAAATCCGAAATTAGTCCCAAAAATCTGGAAATAGTCTCGAAAGTCCCGAAAATCCCGAAATTACTCCCGATAATCTCGAAATAGACCCGAAAGTTCCAAAAATCCTAAATTAGTCCCAAAATTCTGGAAATAGTCCCGAAAGTCCCAAAAATACCTAAATTACTCCCGATAATCCCGAACTAGTCCCGAAAGTTCCAGAAATCCGAAATAAGTCCCAAAATTCTGTAAATTGTCCCGAAAGTCCCAAAAATACCTAAATTATTCCCGATAGTCCCGAAAGTCCCAAAAATCCGAAATTAGTCCCAAAAATCCCCAAATACTCCTGAAAATCCCAAAAGTCCCGAAATCAGTTCCGAGAATCCCGAAATGGGCCTGAAAGTCCCAATAATTTCGAAATACACCCAAAAGTCCCAAAAATACCGAAATTTCTCCCGACAATCTCGAAATAGACCCGAAAGTTCCAAAAATCTGGAAATAGTCTCGAAAGTCCCAAAAATACCCAAATTACTCCCTTTAATCCCGAAATAGTTCCGAGAGTCCCAAAAATCCCTAAATAGCCCCGAAAGTGCAAAACAAAGTCCCAAAAATCCCGAAATACTCCCGAAAATCCGAAATTATTCCTGAGAATCCCGAAGTAGTCCAAAAGTCCCAAAAATCAGGAAATTGCCCCGAAAGTCCCGAAATTACTCCCGACAATCTCGAAATAGACCCGAAAGTGCCAAAAATCCTAAATAAGTCCCAAAAATTTGATAATAGTCTCGAAAGTCCCAAAAATACCTAAATTACTCCCGATAATCCCGAAATAATCCCGAGAGCCCCAAAAATCCCTAAATAGTCCCGAAAGTCTTAACAGTCCCGAGAATCCCGAAAACCCCATAAATCCGAAATAAGTCCCAAAAATCTGGAAATAGTCCCGAAAGTCCCAAAAACTTGAAATTAGTCCTAAAAATCCAAAAATAGTCCAGGAGTCCCAAAAATCGCGAGAATTCCGAAATATTCCCGAAAGTCCCGCTATTAACTCCGAGAATCCCGAAAATCTCAAAGTTTCCGGGAATCCCTAAAGAATTACGAAATAGCTTCGAAAATCCCAAAATAGTCCCGAAAACCCCGAAATAGTCTTGAAAATCCTGATTTAGTTTGACGAATCTCTCAAATGCAGAAACAGTTCCCAAATTGAGGTGTGGTGAGTTTAGGTGAGGTGTCGTGAGAACGGGTGTGATGAATTCAACTGTGGTGAGTCAAGATTTGGCGGATTTTGGTGTACCAGTAGGAGGTGTGGTGAGTTTAGGTGAGGTGTGGTGAGTTTAGGTGAGGTGTGGTGAGTTTGTATGTGGTGAGTTGATTTGAGGAGAGGTGAAGTGAGTTGTGGTAAAGTAAGTTGAGGTGAGTGTAAGGTGAGGTGTTAATTATCTAAATTTCTCCTAAATTATACAGTATTTAGTTTGAAAGTATTTAGCCATCGACTAAATACCTTGGTACTTTAGTGAAAGTATTTTGCATCCCCAAGGTACCTGAGTACTTTGGACCAGAGTATTTAGCGCCTGCTAAATACTTTCGTTTTTTGTACTTTGGTATCTAGCAGCTCCTAAATACTCAAGTTTTTCTTACTTTAATATCTAATAGCTCCTAAATACCTAAATACTTTTTACTTGAGTATTTAGCACCACCTAAATATATAAGTATTGTTTACTTGGGTATTTAGTAGCTCCTAAATACCTAAGTAAATAGTACTTGGGTATTTAGCAGCTCCTAAATACCTAAGTATCTTTTTACTTGAATATTTAGTCATCTCAAAATACTAAGTATTTGTGTATTTAGTACCCAAATTGGTACTTTAAGTACAATAGTATTTAGGTGTGCCCATCACGGTTTCAATTAACTGTTGTTGCTCTTTAATACACCGCGAAATCTCCATTAAAGTTGAGTGAAATCTCTCAATCTGGCCATTAGTTTCACTGTGCAGGGTTGGAACGAAAAATTGTTCTAATGAAAAATTATCTCGCAATAAATTTCTGATAATATTAGACTGAAATGTCTTCATTATCTGAAACTATTGTTTTTGTATTCCGAAATATTAATAACATTTCAAGTAGAGCATTTTTCACATCTAATGTAGATCGCGTCACAATAGGTTTTACAATAGCAAATTTTGAAAATTTATCTATGCATGTTAGAAAATATTGTTTGTCTGTAATAAAAATATCAAGATGGAGAATTTCGCCTGGATAATTTGGTACTGGTGTTTTACCAACCTCTAAATTAGATGGTATACGCTGATACTTATTTTCTAAGCATATTTTACAATTTGTAATAATCGTCCTTAAATCTTTATTAATATCAGGGAAAAAATATTCACTAGAAATTTGCTTAAAATTCTCTAACCAGCTACGATGAGCGCGATTATGTTCAGCGGCAACAGTCTCAAGTTCAGCACCCCTATTTACCAAATCTATCACGAGTAATTCAGTGTGACGAAATTTGACACCCGGATATGAAGAAATTATACTATGTTGTATCTCGGCTAAAGTTTCAAGATCACAATGAATTGCATTAGTAACGTTTGGGTTAACCACATCTTTTAGGCATCGTAAGAAATTTTCAACTGAATCATAAGTAATAACTTTAACTTTTGGACCTTTTGATACAACCAGTTGATTTCTAAATTGATTTACAGGGTACTTAATAGTTGTAATTACATTAGTAGACGACTCTTCGCTATGCATCGTTTCCATTAAAGTACTATGATTATTAATGAATTGCCGAGAAAGAGCATCTGCTACTTTATTCTCTTTCCCTGGCTTCTAATAGAAAGTTGGCGAAAATTCCTCTACAAAAGCACGCCATCTCTTAATTTTTGTATTGGGATTTTTTTCTGAAATCGAAAATATGAGAGGCTGATGATCAGTAAATATTTTTATATCCTTAATACCATATAAGTAATGTCGTAGAGTTTTTAACGCCCACACAATAGCTAGCATTTCACGTTCATTTGTTGCATAGTTTTGTTCCGTTGAGGAAAGCGTACGGGAAATCATTGTTATCGGCCGATTATTTTGAGATAGCACTGCTCCCAAAGCATAGGACGAAGCATCAGTTGTCAATTCAAATGGCTGGTTAAAATCTGGATATTGCAAGAGGACATCCTCTGATGCGAGTATTTTTTTAATTTTATCAAAAGCAGACATGGCCTCTGAATCGAGCTTAATTTTAACACTTTTTGATTTATTTGCATCAACGGGGCCAATTTCTCCTCGCAAGTATTTAGTTAAAGGTTTGACTATTGCCGCATAATCTCTCACAAATCTACGATAATATCCAGCAAGACCAAGAAAAGAACGCAAGCCGCGCAAAGTCTCTGGAGTCTTGTAATTTACGATATCACAGACTTTATTCGGACAAGTCTGAATTCCATTGCATGAAACTAAAAATCCCAAAAACTCAACATCTGTTTTGAAAAACTGTGATTTTTCTGAAGACACTCTCATGCCAGATTTTTCCAACATTTTCAAAATTTTATCTACATGCCTAATATGTGATTCCTCATCTTTCGAAAAGATAATTATATCATCAATATAAACATAACAAATTTTGCCTATCTCTTCGCGCAAAACATCGTCGATTGCACGTTGAAAAATACTTGGAGCATTTTTTAAGCCGAAAGGCAAACGCAAAATTCATACTTCCCGTTATTAACACTGAAAGCTGTTTTCTGCCTATCCTTTTCACACAAATTTATCTGATGAAAACCAGATTTCAAGTCTAAAGTAGTAAAGAACCGCCGTTTTTCCAAATTCGCCAAAATGATCGAAATATCTGATATAGGATACCTGTCCGGGATCGTTTTGTCGTTAATTTTTCGGAAATCAATAACCATACGCAGCTTCTGCTTTCCGTTTTCATCCAGACCTTTTTTTGTTACAACATGAATAGGGGAATTATAAGGAGAACACGATTTCCTGATTATGCCATCTTTCAAAAGATCTTTTATTTCCTTATTGATAAACTCCGCAGCAGCTATAGGATACGGATAAATTCTACTGAAAATTGGCTCATCCGTTGACGTACGAATAGTAGCCTCCACATTTGTGTTATACGGCAATGCTCGATCTGGATTCGCGAACGCATTTAAGTTGTTAATCATTTCACGAAATTGACTACGAACACAAGCTGGAACAGAATCATCACCGATTGTAATCAAGTTGACTTGGTTACAGTGAAGATGTTGAAGTTTTATCTTACCATTTCGGTAATATAAATATCCAGTTTCCACATCGATTCCAGCATCAATTTCTTTGAGAAAATCGTAACCAATTATACCATCAAACGAGCTTAAGTTGTGAAGCAAATAAAACGTTGCGGTATGGTCGAGTACATTGATTAAACATTTCTTATTTATTAAATTAAATCCGTTAATTGATTTTAATGTGAATGATTTTTCCATTAGTCGAACTCCGCGAATGAATGAAAAATCTTTAACATAGTTTTTAGACGTACCAGTATCAATTAATAGGCGAAGCTCCTGACCACTAGTTGTTTTCTTCGTAATAAATGGCAGGAGNTATCTTACCATTTCGGTAATATAAATA
Source organism: Rhagoletis zephyria (assembly GCF_001687245.7). Classification (NCBI taxonomy): domain Eukaryota; kingdom Metazoa; phylum Arthropoda; class Insecta; order Diptera; family Tephritidae; genus Rhagoletis; species Rhagoletis zephyria. The sequence continues at coordinate 235,480 of NW_016157227.1, read as the reverse complement.
TCCAGTTTCCACATCGATTCCAGCATCAATTTCTTTGAGAAAATCCTAACCAATTATACCATCAAACGAGCTTAAGTTGTGAAGCAAATAAAACGTTGCGGTATGGTCGAGTACATTGATTAAACATTTCTTATTTATTAAATTAAATCCGTTAATTGATTTTAATGTGAATGATTTTTCCATTAGTCGAACTCCGCGAATGAATGAAAAATCTTTAACATAGTTTTTAGACGTACCAGTATCAATTAATAGGCGAAGCTCCTGACCACTAGTTGTTTTCTTCGTAATAAATGGCAGGAGCGATTTTAGTTTAAAAAATTAGTTTCGTCATTAAAACCGGAAACCTCGATTTGAGACTTTTCATGGTGATCGTTATCATTGCAAAATAAATTATCCTCATTAATGTACTCATTACAATCAAACTCATCACAGTGTCCGTCCATTACCTATGGCATATAATTCATTCGTTGAGCCTTTGGTTGAGGTCTCTGGGAAGAGCCAGATTGTTCTCGAGAGCGCTTAAAAACACCTGCTTGAAACGGCAAATGTTGCTGATGTTTAGTGACATAGGCCTGAGGCTGGGGGAAATTCATGTTTTGATTTTGAGGAAAACCATCATTATATTTAAAACTAGCCTTATTTCTATAAAACGAAGACCCTGGATCAACTTCCATTGGTACTTGCTTATTACTAATACTTGAACGCGGTACCTGATTGCTCTGAGGTAATTTATATTGTGGTACCGTTAGTCTAAGTTTATTTGGTTTTATCAAATTACCCATAGCAAACATATGCGCAAAATAATACCGTCTATGATTTGTTTCTAACTCTTGAGCAACAGCTAACGCGGTTGGAAGATCCTTTGGCCTTGAAGAAAAAAGGATATCACATATTGGCCGCCTAAGACCTGAGATAAATACACGAAATGCATTCTCTCATGCACGTTCGTTAAGTTTGTCTATTACGTCATCATTTCCACTGTACATCATTATTGGCTTATTTATTATAAGCGTTAAGTGTTTTTCGATCATGTCATAGTAATCCTCAATTGGTAAATTACCTTGTCTAAGGATACTCATTTCGTTTTCTAATACGTATATTGGCCACTTGTCTGCAAATGCCTGGCAATAATTGCTTTAAAATTTAGAACTGTATTAAAAGACGAAAGAGTAGAATTAGCAGAACCTGTAATTTTGTTTCTAAGTATACCCATAGCAACATAATATTTTTCTGATCCTTCCTTATAATATTTAATAGAAGAATTTGCTGCAGAGCGCCAAGCTGGATAAGAACAAGCGTCACCATTAAATTTAGGTAAAGATTTAACCAAATCCATACAACAATTTCCTGAATCAATCATCGGATTTATTGTAATAGGAATATACGGTTCAATGCTTGGCGATTCTAAACGACTTAGAGCTAAGGTGATGCTATTTATTTGATCAACTAGTTCTTTCCTAGCTTGTTCACTCATACTTAGTTGTTCAGCAAAGTCTTGCCTAGTTTTATCGTTATTTGCTTTACTAATTTCAAAAACTTGCTCCCTTGATACACTCATTTTAAATTATATGGTGGGAACAATTTGATAAAATTTAATCAGGGCTACTGAAAGGATATTTTAGATCGTAATTCAGAGGATTTTTTTAATTACAAAAAACTTACAAAATTCACAATCGCTTTATTCAGATAATCTAAACGCAAATTGGGAAAAATCCTTTTAGTCCTTCAAGCGTTTTTTTCTAATATTTATTGATAAAAAAAACTTAAAAATCAATTTTGATTACTACTCACACTTTTTTGTATTCTTCTATTTAATTCTTGAGGTCTTATCCCTGAGAGTCCATTTAAAAATCGGTGGATGAAAGAATTAAAATTATCGAAGCTGATTGGTGCAAACTTTTAATATTGATTGATGAAAAAAATGCTAATATTTCAATTGATATAAAAATGTCCTTTTTGAGTGCTTTTAATTGAAGAAAATTATTAAATATTGATTGTGGAAAATTGTCCTTTGGATTGATGGAAAATTCTAATTGTTGTTGATTGCTGAAAAATTTCTTCCTTTTGATTAAAAAACGGTTTTCTTTTGATTGATGAAATATGTAAATTATTTGATTGGAGAAATTTCCAATCTGATTTCCTATATTCTCTTGTCTTCCTTATTGGAATTGATTGAAGGTTTTAATTGTGAAGCTGCCGGGTCTCCAAAACTAGGATCTATAATCCTTTAAATATTGGACTGAACTGACGACAGGCCCCACGTTGGGCGCCAAATATAAAATTTAAAAATTAAACAATTTTTTTTAGTATTCTGCCATTTCCAAATTTTCATTTCATATTTTTTCTATAAGAAAAATCATAAAATTCCAAGAACATTCGTTTTGTTTGAAGAACAGTTAAAGATATTACAGTATTTCAAAAAGCCTCCAAGCCCAGTACTTAAATAATTAATAACTATTTGCACGGAAAGGTAGTAATCCTTAACTTATANCAAGAACATTCGTTTTGTTTGAAGAACAGTTAAAGATATTACAGTATTTCAAAAAGCCTCCAAGCCCAGTACTTAAATAATTAATAACTATTTGCACGGAAAGGTAGTGATCCTTAACTTATAACGGGTGATTTTTTTGAGGTTAGGATTTTCATGCATTAGTATTTGACAGATCACGTGGGATTTCAGACATGGTGTCAAAGAGAAAGATGCTCAGTATGCTTTGACATTTCNCGTTCGATGCTAACAAACTTTTTGTTGCCAAAAATGGAAGAACTGAACTTGGTTGACATGTGGTTTCAACAAGATGGCGCTACATGCCACACAGCTCGCGATTCTATGGCCATTTTGAGGGAAAACTTCGGAGAACAATTCATCTCAAGAAATGGACCGGTAAGTTGGCCACCAAGATCATGCGATTTGACGCCTTTAGACTATTTTTTGTGGGGCTACGTCAAGTCTAAAGTCTACAGAAATAAGCCAGCAACTATTCCAGCTTTGGAAGACAACATTTCCGAAGAAATTCGGGCTATTCCGGCCGAAATGCTCGAAAAAGTTGCCCAAAATTGGACTTTCCGAATGGACCACCTAAGACGCAGCCGCGGTCAACATTTAAATGAAATTATCTTCAAAAAGTAAATGTCATGGACCAATCTAACGTTTCAAATAAAGAACCGATGAGATTTTGCAAATTTTATGCGTTTTTTTTAAAAAAAAAGTTATCAAGCTCTTAAAAAATCACCCGTTATATGTGTGTATTAGGAATGTTAATCCCTGGATCCCGGCCTTTTTAGGTTCCGAAAATCCCGGGATTCTTGCCAAATAATATAAATATAAACTTATTTTCCAGTATTGGCTATATTTCTTTGTTTTATTTAATAATTGAGTAGTCCACTTGCAAAGTGCTCTATGTAAATTTTTTTTCGATTTCTAGTTTTTGGTGGTTAACGTACCAGTATTTAAAGTAGTTTCATGTTTACTAACAATACAGTGCAAACTCCTTATATATTCTAAAAAAAAATAGCATCAAATGTTAGCTACTCTAGCAAAAGTCGCTATAATACTTACTTACTGTATGTATATATACACTTTCAAAAGTCGCTATACTATTTATTGTACGTATTTATACAAGTTCAAAAGTGATGAACTTAGAAAACTGCAAGATGACGTGGTTGTTTCGGTGCCTAGTGGAAGACGTCGTAAAAAAGGAAGCAGACCAATCTTCGTGGAAGAGAGAACCCGAAAAGCTAAAAAAAGCTGGCTATGTAAAAGTTACTGTTTCAAAACTCGCCATATTATTTTGTATATTACATAAAATTTGCAAAAACTACCATACTGCGATTTTGACTTTTAATGTTATTGGGCTCTTATTTATCCAAATTTTCAGATAATAAAGAAAAAGATACAATTTGGATTTTACTTGTTGTTAAAGACGTTTTTTTTTTTTTAAATTTATGACTTACTATTATAAAATCACATAACGCTGTTTGCAAGTGGACTACTCAATTAATATTTTTTTTTTTATTGAGCTTTGTTCCACGATTGTTTATTAGGAAAAATTTAAAAAGCAACAAAGTCTAAGCGGTAGAAGTTATAGCACTATTTCGGAGATCACCACATCTCCCCATCAGACTTCTTTTTTCTAGACTTCAGCTGAAGTCTGAAATAAAATGTTAACAAGCCACAATAACATTGACATATATTTTTTATAAATGTCTACTTCATCGTACATATAACACCGTGCGATAGTAAATTTTGCACACAAAAACCAAAATATTCGCGAAACCACGGGCCAAATATATTAAAATTGCGTTTTTAGTTTTTCAGTAGTTCAAAAACGATTTAAAAAAAATCAGTGAAATGTGCTCAAGGAAGAGGTCTGGACATCAACTTAAGAGGAACTTCTGTAGAATTTAATCAGATTCGATTTTTTGGTGCATAAGGACTGGTAAGTATTCAAAAAGGTCCTTTTAAAATTTTATCCTTGAAATATCGCAATATGTGCTTGTGAAAAAATTATAAGTTAAGGACTTACATAAAATCGATAACTTCCTGGAATTTCATCCTTCTACCTTTATCAGCTTAAAAATTACCTATTCGTCCTAGTGATTCCAAAAAATTTATATTTTTTTTAATTCTAAAGAAATTTTCTTTTTCGGTTGGGTACCCCCTTTTTATTCTACATTGCATTGAATTTTTTAAATAATTTTTGGAATTAATCATATTTTTGAAATTACGAAGTCTTTTAAAAAAAAAATCCTGATGTTAGAGAGAAAAAAATAAAAACGCCACTTTAAATAAAAAAGTAGGCTTCAAACCCATTTATTTATTATTTATTTTATGGTAGAAGAGATGGAAACAATTTTTTCGATTTAAGTCGTTGAAAAGTAATGATTATCTAAATTCCGGACTAATCCCGGGATTACGGGATTGTGATAACGACATCCCGAAAATCGTAGAAACGGAAAAATTAACATCCCTAGTATGTATGTATTTCTGTAAGCATTTTTGCAAGTTTTTTCTCTTTGTTTCGTTTTAAATAATAATAATAATAATAATAATAATAGATTGGCGCATACACATATGTTAGTGTTTGGCCGAGCTTCTCCTCCAAATTGTGGCGTGGGCCTTGAAGTTGTCACACAAAGCGGAGGGACCTACAGTTTCACGCCGCCTCCGAACGGCGATTGAATTTTTATGATAAGCTTTTTTCATGGCAGAAACACACTCGGAGGCCTGCCGAGGGACGACCGCTGTTAAGACCAGGGCTTGAACCCAGACACAGCAGAGTGGAAGCGCGCACTGCTTACCACTACACCACAGCGTTTTAAATAAAACTGTATTAAAAGATGTTATGTATTTTAATTCTAAAAACAAAATTGTGTGTTCGGAATCGATGCTTTAGAAATGTGCCGATTTTTTGCCCCCTGAAATTTGGTCACCGTACCTACATATACCTATGTCAACCTAAATTTTGTGGTTTTGGTTTTAGTTTGTGCTAGAATTTTATTATACTTAACTGCAGTACAACGCGGATGTGTTTTACGCATATAAAAAGTTTGAAGTGTGATTATTTTAACAATGGACAATAATGGTATGTTCTACTGACTGTAACAACTGTGGGTTTAAATAAAATTTGTGTTTTGAAATGTACTGTTTCAAAGTGAATGTTATGATTATACGAATTTAAACATATTGGGCTTGTTTCATAGAGTGCAACTTTTTCTGTCCGATCTCATCCGATCTGTCATACACAGTGGCGGTCAAAAATGGATGAATGGTGTTTCGTTTTTAATACTTACAATGTTTGAATACCCAAAAAATGTCTAAAATTTCTGGTTAAGAAGCCCGAAATTTAGATAAAAATGCGTGGATTTATATAGTTTTTGTTAAAGCATGAATCATATTTTTATAAGAAGATATAAAAAAACTTAGCTTGTAAAACATTGTACATATTTAACACGAAACACCATTCACCAATTTTTGACCGCCACTGTATATATCTGATAAAAGGGTATTATATCTACTTTCCTTTGGTGTATGAATTGTCTGTTCCAACCTGGTCCTGTTTGATAAAAAATACCATTTTCAGACGTCATCAGAGTGAAAAATTAACAAATATTCAACGAGTGGATGGACCGGAGGACTATTTTTCTATTTTTTAAATAGGACGTACATGTAATAATAATAATAGATTTGAGCTTACACAGTCTGTTAGTTAGTCGAGTTTCTCCTCCGATTTGTCGCGTGCGCCTTGATGTTGTGCCACAAAAGGGGTAGAAATACACACGAGACCAATATTCAGAGAAATTTTTTGGGTTTTCGTATGGATATTTGGGATATCGAGTGTTTTTATTAATTATTATATTAATGGGTATCCGATATTTTACAGCGAGACTTTAAATGAATACCATATCGATACTTTCGGTTCGATATCGTGTCCCTATATTGAAGTGTGATTGGATAATTGACTTGGTAGTGATAATGAATGAATGAATCAAAGAAAAACTTTAGCAACGAAAATGCAAAATTTTATTCACTCAGGTTACCTTACAGATTATTGCAACTATTGATACAATTCTCAGAATTTTGCCTTCCTGGCTTAAGCTGAGGCAAAGGCTTTGATGATGGCAGCGAAGTTAAGTTTTCTTGCAAACCCACTTTCCAAACATAACGTAGTCAATTCTGAAAGTCGACTCTGGGTTGAACAAGAACGGAGTTAGTTTTTTTTGTTTATATTCATATGTATGTAGTTTAGAGTGGTCCAAATTTTGTATGGGGAAAAATGTCATCGTAGAAAACGGGGCACCTCCTTAGTTTTTTTCTTTTGGTATATGTAATATCTATACATAGTTTCAATTTACTTCTTTAACAAATACAGGTTGCTCAACGATCTTGATATGCGCTCATGAATCCCTTTGAAACTGAAAAAAATATTGATGATTCTTATAAAAAGTTACTGTTGCCATGACAGCTGAGGCTTGTATTATTTTCACTACTAATTTAGATTTGATAAAATGGCTGCCGCTGTGGTTAGCATACAATAGGCCTTATGAATAAAAAATAAACAATTGGCTTTTTCTTAAAATTTTCAGACCTTTTACTTAAATTTGTTTGAACAAATCGAGTAAAAGTTCTGACATTTTAAGAAAAACCAATTGCTTATTTTTTATTCACAAGGCCTAATATACTTCAAGAGTAAAATATAAACATTTCATGAGCATCCTCTAAATTTATACTTAAAAACGTAAAGTTTGGTGCCAACACTTCTTTCGGTAAGAGGAAAAGTTTTGGAAGGTGCCCCCCGAACCCTATTTTGGAAATTGTGTTTTTGACCACTCTAAAGCAGTGTTTGAATTGTTGACCTTTGCGTTCAACATTTGCGTTCAACTCAACGCAGGGCTGCACGGAAAAAAGTTGAATGGCTAAAAATATCAAAATATGAAAAACTATCAAAATATTCCCCATAAAAAGGCGTTTGCACGGCCTTTCAACTAATCGCTTTCAACAAAGTTGGTCGCCAGCCAACATTTAGCCATTCAACTTTTTTTTCGTGCAACCCTGCGTTGAGTTCAGCGCAAATGTTACATCATCTTCGCAAATTTATCTTTATTATTAGTTATCGACATTCTTGATGAAAATAACGGTTTCCTAAAATTTATCCCGACGATTTTGTCTAATAAATCAAAAATAAATTTTTCAAATGAAATTCAATGAGGGTTAGGTTAGGTTATTCTGGCCGGCTGCCCGCGCCACATAGACTAATAGGTCCCTAGTGATGCCAAATGGAGATAGAGGTTTAGTTAAGTATATTCGAAGTATACATCACTTACGATGTCAACGCTTTTTGAGAATTTCAGTATTGCTTGAAGCCTAAGTGTTGTCACATCTTCAAGATTACTGAACCCTGGAGGTTCAAGATGTTTCTATCGTGTTTTTGATAAAGCAGTACAAAGGCAAAGGATGTGTTCTAGGGTCTCCCTTGTTCCCGTTCCCATACATTTCCTGCAAACTTCATTGACAGCGATCCCCATTTTGCTTGCGTGCGCTGCCAACATTTTATGTCCTGTTAGGACACCTATCATGGTTCTGCAGTCTCTTCGTGCCATTCGTCGCAGTATAAACCGGGTTTTGTGAGCCGTTTTTTAGTCTGCACATGACTTTAGAGATTTTTTCAGGTGTTTTGCGCATTCCATCTCGATATGGTCTGCTTTCGACCTTCTGGTCTATTTCTAGAATGTTATTCTCTTATAGAACCAAGCTCTTGGAAATCTCATCTACAATTTCGTTGCCTGTAATGCCCTTGTGGCCGGGGACCCAATAAATATGCAGCCACCTGTTTGCTGCCCTATTTATGGCCTCCCTGCTTCTAAAGGCATTTTGTGACGTAAACTGGTATGAGCTGATAGCCTTAATCGCTGCTTGACTATCTACCTACATATATGTTAACTTTAGAGTTATTACCAGTCATTGAGTAGGCTTGCTCAGCGGCTTTTGTCACTGCGAAAACCTTTGCCTGGAATATGCAGTATTTCAGTGATTCGGTGATTCGGGAGCTTGATGGGCTGATGAACATTAAGTTCTGAGCAGTACACTTCCGCTCCTACTCCGTCATTCATTTTTGAGCCGTCTGTGAAGAAGTGCAATGCCTTCCAGCTAGGCTTCATGCCTCTACGCCATCCGTTTTCCTCGATAGTAACCCGAAACTCCCTATCCTAGTTATAGCAAGGTACCACTTAGTCTGTTGTGACTACATTCCCGTTGGCTATTGAGCTGTGGCCAGTGTTTCTTTGCTTGAACTCCCCTGTTGCAATCAGTCTCCCTGCAAGGCTCTTTGCAGCACGGTCGATAGGTGGTATATTGAGAATTTTTTCCAGTGCAGCTGTTACAGTTGTTCTCAGTGCTCCTGTTTTACACAATAGAGAAAGACGTTGAACACCCTCCATTGGCTTGAGTGCTCCTTTCTGCCGCGATCTACCACACCAGAGCGCCATAGAGTAATATTGGCCTCACTATTGCTGTTTAGCCCCAAGTAATAATTAGCATCTTTTTGCATGCGTAGAGGGTATTACTCGCTTTCTTTACACTGTCTCCACATTGTACCTCCACAGTAGTTTACAGTCCAAAATTACCCCAATGTACTTTGTGAGATATTTTAGTCTGAGTTCGGTGTCGTTCAGGTTAGTGAGTTTCCACGCAGGAAATTGAATGAAAGCGGCATTAAAATATGTAACTATCAGATTTTTATTAGATATAAACGTTCAGAAAAAAAAAAACATTTGCAATTGCTAAATTTTACAGTTTCTGCTAATTTTGCGCCTCTGCCCTATAGCTGTTAAATAGTGGTGGACTTCTAGACGAATTTCTGTAAAAATTTAAGGTGGTGAACTTCCAGAGAAGTTTTGCTCTACCACAAATTGGCAAAATTTATTAACGGAAAAGGTTCTGCTTCTCTCTTATTGACGTTCTCTGTACATGGTTTCATTGTACATAGTATGTAGATTAATGCGCGGACATATCAATTCATTCAAGTACGATATTTGAAATAAATCAAGTTTCATAGTTAAGATTCCGTTTGTGTAATAATCAAAGAATTTATTCGGAATTTATAACACATTCTGGGAAGAACCTGCGATGAATAATTTTTTCAAAAATTCATATCCATTCTAACAGTTTAGTGCCCTTGGAAAGGAACATTCAAAGAAAAGAGGTTGGCTTCGAAGAAGTCAACAGAACTAATAAATTGCTCGAAAATTAACAAGATTTCACTTGTTTTGTGATTTAAGATTTATCAACAGATTAATGGGTAACATAAAATTACGAGAATTGCGGAATATAAAATTTTTTTGTACCATATTACATCCTTTCATCATAACAATCTATCATTTTTATGCAACACATCTTATGAAATATTCTCTTTAGTCTGAGAACATGAAAACTCCGGGGCCGGGGAAAAAGTCCCCCTTTTTTATGAGAATTTTAACTCAAAGTGTTTAGAAAAGATGTGTTCTCTTCTTCTTATTTGGCGCTGTAAACGCCTAAGTGATTTTGGCCAAGTTCAACAAAGCACGCCCGCCGTTTGTCTTCTGTGAAGCCAAGACCTTCTCCACCTGGTCTTTCCATCACCCAGGGGGCGCCGCGTAAGCGGAGCTACGTGTGTGTCGAGCCCGGGTTACCCCAATCAAAGGCTACCAGTCCTGAGTCGGTGGAGGCTGAACTGGTAGTAGTCTACGGCTTTCGAAAGTTAGACCAAAGACTTTGAAATGGTACCACGGGAAACAGATGCCCCCGGAGTGTGTTCATCGGACAGATTGGCGAAACTAGCTGGATGAGCAAGGCTCGCGAGACATGTACTTCCACCGCTGGCAGGACTAGTAAAACGGAGAGAAAGATAAATGAAAGAAGTAAAATTTGGAGAAGCGAAGAAAATGTCCCCAGGTGAGGGACATCGAGTGTGTATGAGAATAAGTTTTGCAAGTATGTTAGCTAAGTGAGTTGTGCATATTGAGCGAGGCTCGCAAGACAGGCACTTCTACCGCTAGCAGGACTTGCTTTGTGCGGGTCGTGCAAGACATGTACTTCCACCGCTGGTAGAACTTGTAGAACGGAGAGAAAGATGAAGAAAAGAAGGAAAATTGGAGATAAGGTGAAAATGTCCCCGGGTGGGGGTCCAGAGAACGTCAGAGGTTTAGGTAGGCCTCGGCCCTACCAAGGTGGTAAGTTTGTCCACCACACACTACCAATTGGTACTGAAGTGCTTGCATTTCAGGGCAGTGATTAAGGCAAGAATTCATCCGTTGTGTAAGTGCGGACACCGTGATGCTAAGCCTTGCTGGCAGGGAATCACGATAAACCCTACCTACACACAGCTGGTCTTTCCATCGCAGTGGGGGCCTCCCTCTTCCTCTGCTACCACCCGTGGATTTCGAGTTGTATGCTTTCAGAGCTGCTTTGTGCGGGTCCTGCAAGACATGTACTTCCACCGCTGGTAGGACTTTTAGAACGGAGAGAAAGATGAAGAAAAGAAGTAAAATTGGAGATAAGGTGAAAATATCACCGGGTGGGGGTCCAGAGAACGTCAGAGGTTTAGGTAGGCCTCGGCCCTACCAAGGTGGTAAGTGTGTCCACCACACACTACCAATTGGTACTGAAGTGCTTGCATTTCAGGGCAGTGATTAAGGCAAGAATTCATCCGTTGTGTAAGTGCGGACACCGTGATGCTAAGCCTTGCTGGCAGGGAATCACGATAAACCCTACCTACACACAGCTGGTCTTTCCATCGCAGTGGGGGCCTCCCTCTTCCTCTGCTACCACCCGTGGATTTCGAGTTGTATGCTTTCAGAGCTGCTTTGTGCGGGTCCTGCAAGACATGTACTTCCACCGCTGGTAGGACTTTTAGAACGGAGAGAAAGATGAAGAAAAGAAGTAAAATTGGAGATAAGGTGAAAATATCACCGGGTGGGGGTCCAGAGAACGTCAGAGGTTTAGGTAGGCCTCGGCCCTACCAAGGTGGTAAGTGTGTCCACCACACACTTCCAATTGGTACTGAAGTTCTTGCATTTCAGGGCAGTGATTAAGGCAAGAATTCATCCGTTGTGCTAAGTGCGGACACCGTGATGCTAAGCCTTGTTGGCAGGGATTCACGATAAACCCTACACACAGCTGGTCTTTCCATCGCAGTGGGGGCCTCCCTCTTCCTCTGCTACCACCCGTGGATTTCGAGTTGTATACTTTCAGAGCTGGAGCGTCGGCGTCCATTCGAACGACATGGCAAAGCCAGCGGAGCCGCTGTATTTTAATTCGCTGCACTATGTCTATGTCGTTGTAAAGCTCATACAGCTCATCGTTCCATCCTCTGCGGTACTCGCCGTCGCCAACGCGTAAAGGCCCTCAAATCTTCCGCAAAATCTTGTTGATGTTGTCATTGTCCATGCTTCTGCGCTATTACCAGAACGGGTATGATGAGTGACGTACATGAGTGTGGTTTTCGTACGTCGAGAGAGGAATTTACTCCTGTAGCTCGTTTCTGTAACTCTTCTCTACCAATTATTTTTCTACTGGTAGAGAATATACGTCATTCTCTACTACTCATTACCACTAGAGAAGAAGGCGGCGAATTCATATATGAATTAACACCTATAATTCAAATGTTATGCAGCAAATTGATTCAAATTTTTTTGAGGCTTCAAGTATACGTCCATGAATTATATCCAAAAGCAACCAGCTTGCTTTAGTTTACAACAGCGAAAATAAATCTAAATAACAGGTTACCTGTTTTTTAGATTTGCCCATATACATACATCTGTGGTTTCTAAAAAAAACTATTTTTTTAATTTTAGGAAAAACTTAAATGAATTCTATAACGAAAACCATGTAAAATGGTTTTGAAATAATTTAAAAAAAAATTTTGAAAACTTTGAAAACGTTCATGAAAATTTCAAGATTTTTTCTCAGAATTTTCAGAAAACTTTTGAGTATGTAGTTTGGTAGCCCAATAAATTTTAGTCTAAAAAAGTGCAAACCTGAAGTCTCAAAATTCGCGTTAATTTTTGAATTTTTTTTAAGTCTGTTTGAGATTTTCTTCCATACAAATTAGATTTCGCAAAATGTGGAAGAAAAATTAAAATATCTTTCAGAAAAAAATTGTTAAAAACACGAATCTTCAGAGACTTTAGGTTTGCACTTTGTTAGACTAAAATGAATTGCGCTACAAAACTGCATTCCCAAAAAATTTTCTGAAAATTCTGAGCATAAACTGTAAAATTTTGATATTTTTTTAAGTTTCTGGAATTTACAAATTTTTTGATTTTTTTAACTATTTTACATGGTTTTCGTTATAGAATTCATTTCAGTTTTTCCTAAAATAAACAAACTCTTTTTTTTATAAAACATGATTGTAAATTGTCTTAATTTTTGCGCCATTTCTGTCTCCACTGCCAAAGTATGAATATTAACACTAGGCATTTAACTATATAATGTATTGCAATTTCATATCTCTCTCTGATAAACAAAAGGCAAAAGTGTTAACGTTTTTGAAATATTTAAATTTTTTTGAATTAAAAAAAAATCGTGCCTTTTCATGTATTTTCTTTAACTACATCTACAAACCAGGCTATACTTAGTAAATTTTTTATGTAAAATACTTCCAGATAGTTACTTCTCCATACTCAAATGCATTGTAGTTAAAATATATTAAGGAACCATCATAAAATCATGACTATTTTGGGATTTTTAACTTTTTGATATTTTCTGCCCAACTTTGACTATCTCTGGTGAAAAAAAATGTACTGAGCTATAACTTTACATTCCATAAAAAAATTGCTCATTTAATAAAGATTTCAGAAAGGTGCCACTCTTACTGTTTCGTATAGAAAAAAAAGTTATAGCCGCTTTTGTGGACAAAGGACTGAGACACGCTACAATGTATTTAATAGATTTAAATTTAAGTTGCTCTTGTTACCGACAATGACATGCTAAATAGTACAAAGGTACATTATTACCAGCTCCTGACATTATTTTATGTTACTTACCGGAATTCGGACTAGAGCTATATATATCAATATTTTTTGTGAAGGATGGGTTCACGTGAAATAAAATATACATGAGTTGTTTGAAGAAAAACGTATTCATTTATTGATAAAATATGTTCAAATTGGCGACCTTCTACTCTAATACAAGCTCGGCACCTTTTAAGAAAATACACTTTTAGAGATCTTAATCAATTGGGCTATCCCAGCAGCAGTTACATTTATTTGTTCCCGCAAATGCTCTTTGTTTTGAATTGTTTTTGAATAAATTTTGTCCTTAAAACATCCCCAGTAGAAAAATTCTAATGGATTCAGGTCTGGCGATCGAGCGGGCCACGTGATTGGCCCGTATCGTCCAATCCATCGGCTAGGATAAGTTTCGTCTAAATGAGCTCTTACTTCACGCCCGTAGTGAGCAGGGCACCCGTCATTTTGCAGCCATAGTCTTCGCCGCAGGTTTAAGGGTACATCTTCTAAAAGAGTTGGAAGCTGCTCCTGAAGGAACTCTAAATAACTGTGAGAGTTGAGCGTTGGCGGCAGTTCCACAGGTCCCAATATCTGACAATTAAAAATACCGCACCATAAATTTATTTTGTACCGGTACTGCGAACGATCTTCTCTCATTTCGTGAGGATTGTCTATCTGCCAACTGTGAAGGTTATGTAAATTAAAATAACCATCACGTTTGCATGATGATTCATCGCTCCAAATTATTTTATTAAAAAAGTTGGTGTCTGTTTCATGCATTCGCAACATTTCACGGCAAAATCTAACCCTCGACGGGTAATCTCTTTCTTATAGATCCTGAACACGTTAAATGTGGTAGGGATGAAATCGATGGTCTTTTAAAGCTTTGTGAACTGTAGTTTTTGGTATTCCCGTCCGTCTTTCCATCATTCTCACTGAAGTCGATGGAGCTAGTTCCACTTCCTCTAACACAGCTTCAACATCTACCGTTGCAGGACGTCCTGTTTCGCCGCCACGCCTTCCAGGTATGCGACCTTAAAAAAGTCAAAAATGATAGTTAACAAGTAAGCAAACAAGTAAGGTGTAAAAATCACTTACCTTCATATATTTCTCTATGGGTCCGGGCGAATACTTCACGACCCGGATGTCGACGATTGGGGTATCGCTCTGCATAGAGTCTTTGAGCAGCTCTGGCATTACAGCAAGCTTCACCGTAAATTAGGTGAATATCCGCATATTCATGCGACGTATACTGCGTGTTCTCTGTCATAGTATTAATAACACAATGTTCGAAGGGTCTAATTTCACAAAATCCACTTTCACTAATTCCGGTAAGTAACATAAAATAATGTTAGGAGCAGGTAATAATGTACCTTTGTACTATTTAGCATGTCATTGTCGGTGACAAGAGCAACTTAAATTTAGATCTATTAAATACATTCTAACGTGTCTCAGTCCTTTGCCCACAAAAGCGGCTATAACTTTTTTTCTATTCGAAACAGTAAGAGTGGCACCTTTCAGAAATCTTTATTAAATGAGCATTTTTTTTATGTACCAGAGACAGTCACAGTTGGGGAAGAAAATATCAAAATGTTAAAAATCCCAAAATGGTCATAGTTTTATGATGGTACCTTAATATATTTTAATTAAATAAGTCCACCGCAAGGTTTGTTAAAAACAAATACATGTACATATATGATATATGGGGTAAGGAAATATCCCTTTCCCCTGGTAGTAGACATTTTATTGTAGGCAACAATGATATTTTTCAAATTAGGCAGATCGGAATATGCGCTCTCTGGGAAGACAATACCTGTAGTTATTGTACCATTCATTCGTTTTATATATGAATAATTCACAAGCCGTTTTGAATGAATTCATGCAGACCTCGAATATGTATTGCATTTTGAAGTGAATTGTTTTCGATATTTTCTTGTTAAAATACATGTGTTATTTAGTATTTTTGTACCGGCAATAAAATTTTAGGAAACTATTTTTAATTGCATATTTTACTTGTTTATAGCGCATATTTTAGATTTTTTAGTGCATGAGATCCCGAGCCCTATTGATATGTATCTTATTTTCGATGGCAAATCTTAAAATTTTGAAGCTGAACATAAGTTTTTACTGCACTGACTGTGTTGATAAATTATTTTCATTTGCCTTTAAATAGGACTAAACATATACTCTGTTCTCATCCCTAGGTTCCGAATTGCAAGATTCCGGAAAGATAACGGTTTGTGGTGACATCGAAGTTAAATCGTATCGTCATTTGATTGGATATTGTCCACAACATAGCGTTTTTATGCCGTACATGACTTGTGCTGAACATTTAAATTTTTTTGCTCAGGTACGTTTTTACTCCATATGTACATATCGTCGCCTGGGTAAAATATTGTCGTAAGCGTCATACGTACATGCGTAACATACGACAATCTTTTACCCAGGCGACGATATGCATTATATGTACACATATGGGCAGTTCTCACAAACTTAGAATTTTTTTTAACTAATTTATTTATTGTATTTATAACAATTTAGCTTACAAAATTAGTCGTATAAGCTAATTTATTTTGCACTTAATCCTAGTTTATTTTAAAATAAATTAAATTGACGACAAAGAAACCATATACTACAAAACGTAGTTTATTTAATATTAATACTTTTGGGACAGTTTCCGGTTAGAAGTATGTTTTTTAAATGGCTTGTATTTAATTTGTTTCTTTGCTTGGAACAAATAAATTTTAAATCAGAAAAAAAATTGTTCGCAACAGTACGTAGAAATAAAAGTGATAACATCTTAAAAGAAAATTCTTTGAGTTGAGGATAAAAACTTTTATCTAAATTTTTCCAGAACTCAATTATATCGCTTCCATTATAAAAATGTGTCTCGCTTCATAGGATTATTATTTCTATTTTAATTTCAAAATCATACTTGCTCACATCACAAGTAAAGGGGTTTTCAAAGCGATCAATAAAATTCCGACTTCCCTTAATGTCTTAAAATCTGTCCTGAAAATTAAAGAAGCGAGTTTCCAATAGTTTGCATGATGATCAAAAATAGCACCGGTTCGTGGGAAATTTCAATAATCCCCCGAACTTCAGCAAAAATTCAAAATAAAATGGTTTTAAAATCAATAATTTTTTAAATAAACTGGTAAAAGTTTTTTCCCTTCCTTTAATATATAATTTGTTATATCAGAGAGAAATGCTAAATCTAAAATAAATTCACTATCCTGCAACGTCTTTACTAATTTTTCTGTTCTAACCAAATTCTCAAAACATAAAAATTCTAGTACTTCTTTCCTTAGAGCGAATAATCTATTCAGGGATTCACCACGGTTTAACCACCGGACTTCCGTGAACATTTCAAGATCATAATATCTGGCCTTAGTGCTTTTTAAAAATGACGTTAATTACCTGGAGTTAAGGGAGTGATGCCCTCCTTGCTTAAAAATTTAGAGGCAAGAGAGAGTTGATGAATTACGCAATGAAAGGAAAAAAACATTAATATCGTGCTTTTTCAGCTGACCCACAAAACCTCTTTTGCCAATCATGACGTTTGGACCATCCGTACTAAGGCATCCAATCCCGGACCATTTTGTGAATCCCGGGATTTGGGGATCTTAAATTGGTAATCTCGGGCTCCCGGGATTTGGGGATATTATTACCATTAATTAAAATATGCTAACAAACTAGTTTTGTAGTCTTTCTTTAGTGCGAATACTAGAAATAAAAATAAATTTGTGTTTTTAAGCAAAGAGATATAAATGTCTTTATTTTATATCAGCTTAAAAAGCTAATTACAAACTGAATAAACTAAAAACTATGGAGTTGAACTTCATTCATATTACAGTCGCAGTCATGTTTACAAAAATTAAAAAATAGGAGATCATCTTTACAGTTACATATAGTATTTATACTATATATTTGTGGAAGTATGTATGTAAGTATGTATGTATGTGTTTTTTTTAAGTAGGGGAAGCATCGAAAGCCGGAGTGCTAGACTTTAACCCACTAAACCTAACCTACTCCCTCCCATAATCACTCCTATGGGATCACCGATTAAGCATTACTTCATAGGAGAGATATAGGACAATTAAGTCCCCTCAGTATAACGGATGGATTGACGCCTAAGATTATCTGTGTGTCGTAATTCAGTCATAATTATAGCTGACGCATTGCAGACAGCTTTCCAATTTTCAGAGGACTGACACATATGTGCAGTCAAATTTTCCACCGTGAGCCTACTTTCTAGTGCATATTCTAAGCTATTTCTAACATATGAGAAACGTGGGCATGAGAACATAACGTGCTCTGCATTTTCTACGACTTGAGGGCAAGTCAGACAGTATGGACTAGTGTCGTGTCGGAATCTGTATAGGTAATCCCTAAAGCAACCGTGACCGCTAAGGATCTGCGTAAGGTGGAAATTGATGTCCCTGTGTCTCCTATTTGTCCAGTTGTCGACATTAGGTATCAGTCAGTGTGTCCACCGACCCTTTGATGAGGTTTCCCAACGCTGATGCCACGTTAGGATGCTCTTCGTTTTTCTTCTGCTATTTTAATATTCGTCAGCGGCTTGCTTGAATATCAATTGGTGCCATGCTAGCAAGCACTTCTGCGGCATCACTGGAGACTGTTCGAAAAGCACTTATGACTCGTAGAGCCGCTAGCCTGTGCACAGCGTGTATGTCTTTCGCATTCAAGACTCGCGCAATTAAATGCCGGCGACTGGAGCACACACATCCGTTATTTGCCATCATTCGTGAAAAGGCGACGTAAGATTTTGTGGCCTTTTCTGCTATGTACAACAAATGCTTTTTGAAGTTGAGCTTCGAGTCTAGTATTACTCCTAGATATTTGAAGGAGGGCTGGGATATTATCCCACAGTCTCCCACCGTAATGCTTATGCTTTCTCTAATTTTTCTTGTGCTTATGAGTAGAACCTCAGTTTTGTGCTCGGCAAGTTGTAAACCCATTGTTGAGAACCAATTTCGTATTCCATAAATAGATGCATTGCAGGTGCGACGCCGGTCATCGAGATGTTTAGCGACCGCAACTACTACAAGGTCATCGGCGTACGCAATCAGTTTCACTGGATCTGGTTGCCGTTGTTTTAGGACGCCATGGTACACAATGTTCCAGAGAAGAGGGCCTAAAATAGACCCCTGTGGTACTCCTCTGGATATTGCATATTTCTTAAAGCCTTCATCTGTATCATTCCTGAGGATTCTGTCATTAAAGTAGTTAATAATATTTATTAAATAGCGAGGGGTGCTTATTTCACGAAGGGCATTGATTATATTAGCCCATCTTGCGGAATTAAACGCATTTTGTACGTCTAATGTTAAAAGAGCGCATAATTTTTGGATCCACCTTTCCATTTTTTCCCCGCTGCGAGCAATGCCTACTTTAAGATTCTTTCTGCACCGCTTGTATCGTTCTCTGAGTATTTGTTCGCATTGACTTAAGCGGTTTCGCTGATGACAGCGTCTGGCTGCGTTGCAGTTTTCTGAGATCAGCTATTTCATCGTTCCACCAGTAGACTGGCCTTGTTGTTGTTGTTGTAGCGGCTACAACAACCCCGCCCAGATCGGTTGGTATCTCAGTCGTTGTCGTCAAGTTCCACTAACGGCAACCCTAGGAAGCGTGCAGCTTCTGCGGGGTTTGCCCATAAGGACAAGGCCGTTAGGGATGTCGGGTTTGCCGGGCATGCGAAGAGATGTTTCGAGTCATGTGGGGTCTCTCCGCATGCCGGACATTCGTTCGGCACATCCTCATTCAGCCTACTCAAGTAGGAGTTTAACCTGCTGCAGTAGCCGGAGCGAAGTTGTGCGAGTGTAGTGCGTGTCTCCCGAGGCAGATGAAGCTCCGTCTCGTCTATGTCCGGGGGTGGTGTGCCTAGAACGGCATTCACAGGTCTAGAGTCTACATAACTCGAGACTGAGTCCCTGTGAATGCCGTTCAGCGACCTATGCTGACTCTAGCATCAGACCATCTACCCATAGTCATCTCGATTGATAAACCAACCGACTTTGCCTCCGCCAAACACCGGACCTATGTCAACTTTTCTAAAGCTGATTGGAAAGGTTACGCGGAGTTTACTGAAAACACCTTCACATCGCTCCCCACACCAACCGACGTCCATCTCGGTGAACGTAAGTTCCGCAGGGCTATCACTGCTGCTGCAGCTCGCTTCATACCGGCAGGGTGCATATCTGACCCACGTCCAAACTTCCCTGCCGAAGCGGCTGTTTTAGCCAATGAGCGTGATAGCCTTCGTCAGGCCGATCCCGGAGATCCCCGTATCAGGGATCTCAACGCGGAGATTCGGCAACTTGTAAACGTACATAAGCGGAAGAAGTGGGAGGAGCATCTGAAGACTTGTAACTTCACCTCTGGTGTGAGCAAGCTTTGGTCAACCGTGAGGTCATTGTCTAATCCGACGAAGCACGACGACAGAGTCGAAATTTCCTTCGGCGACCATGCTTCGTCGGACCCGGAGCGTTGCGCGAGCTTTTTTAGCCGGCAGTTCATACTGCATCCTCCGGTGGACAAAGCGAAGCGTCGAGTGACCAGAAGGCTGCACAAACTGCCAACAACTTGTGCCCCCCTTGCTTTCACTTGCGGTGAAGTTCAGGTGGCCATCGGGAAGGCGAAAGCCTCCAAAGCCATGGGTCCCGACGGAATATGCATGCTGATGCTGAAAAATTTGGGTCCTGCGGGGGTAGCGTACCTAACGGAGGTCCTCAATTTGTCAATGGCCACTCTCATCATCCCAGACATCTGGAAGGTGGGGAGAGTGGTCCCACTGCTCAAACCGGGGAAACCTGCCAACAAAGGAGATTCGTATCGTCCGATTACACTCCTTTCCCCGGTAGCGAAGACACTCGAGGCCTTGCTACTCCCGTACTTCACAAATCACCTGACCCCAGCGAAGCATCAGCATGGTTTCCGTAAAGTGCACAGTACAACAATAGCACTTAACGCCATAAACACTCAGATAACTCGTGGCCTTAACCGTAACCGTCCCTGTGAGAGAACGATTCTAGTAGCGTTGGACTTGTCAAAGGCGTTTGACACCGTCTGCCATTCCACGCTACTAGAAGATATAGAGGCCTCCTCTCTCCCACAGAGGCTCAAACGGTGGTCGGCAAATTATCTAAGTGGTCGACATTCGTCGGTAATGTTTAGAGACAAAACGAGTAAGCAGCGAAAAATAAAACAGGGGGTTCCTCAGGGTGGTGTCCTTTCCCCGCTACTGTTTAACTTTTATATTTCAAAGCTCCCTCAACCACCAGAGGGAGTCTCGATTGTCTCCTATGCCGACGATTGCTCGATTATGGCGACTGGAAATGGAATTGATGACCTGTGTTCGAAAGTAAACGGCTATCTCTCCGAACTTTCTCGCTTCTTCACTGCAAAGTGTCTAGCCCTCTCCCCTACGAAATCCTCCGCGACCCTGTTCACAACCTGGACGAAGGAGGTCAGGCTACCGCTGGGGATTCACGTCGATGACACACCAGTTCCGACGGTGAATAACCCCAAAATACTCGGAGTAACATTCGACAGCCTGCTCTCCTTCTCTGCGCACTCAACCGATATTGTCAATAAAGTACAGAGCCGCAACAAGGTCCTCAAGTCGCTAGCCGGCAGTATTGGGGCAAAGACAAAGCAACGTTGCTGGCAACATACAAGGCAATAGGCCGGCCGGTTTTGAACTACGCAGCGCCAGTGTGGTCGCCAGGGACTAGTAGGACGCAGTGGACGAAGCTACAGACTGTACAAAACACCGCACTGAGGACAGCGACGGGATGCCTCTTGATGTCGCCTGAACACCACCTGCACGGCGAGGCGCAAATGCTCCCGGTAAAGGAGCACAGTATAATGCTCTGCAAGCAGTTCCTGATCGGGAGCCACAGAAGTGGCCACCCAAGCAGACAGCTGCTTGCAGAGGAGCCCTCGCCTAGGCACGTCAGGAGGCATCTATATGAACTAACGGACAAGTCCAGAGGTTCATTAAGCAACCTCTGGACCCGACAGCTTACAGACAGGCCCTGAACA
>NW_016157227.1:201554-212437 GCF_001687245.7 Rhagoletis zephyria | reverse complement strand
AGGGATTGCAGGACAGTTGTCGGCCTAATGACGGGCCACAACCTACTGGCATCCCACGCAAGCAGAATGGGCATTAGTAACAGTGACGCATGCAGGAAGTGCAGGGAGGAAGGCATGAGTGAGACGTTAGAACACCTCCTCTGTTTCTGTCCGGCCTTAGCTAGAAATCGTCTTAGTTATCTCGGAGCTTCGCAGTTTAAAGGACTAGAGGAGGTTTCAAAACTGGATATTAAGGCACTCTTGAACTTCGCAAAAAGCGTTGACGTCCTATACGACGACTACTTTAGACCGCAGTAAAACGGACCTCCATCTGGCACTACAAAGGACCAACGGGTCTATGTAAGGCGCAACAGCCGGCCAGTGTAACCTAACCTAACCTATTAGCTCTGTGATGATACTTTCGAACTCTGCCAATGATGTACTTGGTGGAGCATAAGAACTAAATATGTAAAAATCGTATATTTTTGCCCAGGTGAAGCCATTTTGCGCAGGCGTCGCATAAGATTGAAAAATACGACCTTTACATGACCATATTGCCGCTTTTCCGCTAATGTCTGAGGCCCAGGGAACATCAGTAAACTGCGTGTATGGCTCACTTAAATAGTATAGCTATATCAATATTCTCTTCGATTAATGTCTGCTTTAGAAGGTCTTGTGCCGCTGCGCAGTGATTTAAATTAAGTTGGATTATTCTCATTTTCTCGAATGTTAAAGCATCTCGCGATATTTATGTATGTGTGTATGTATGTGCCAGGTTGCAGCCTAAACGGACAGACAGAATCGAACAAAATTTTGACGGAGTATTGCGATGACACCTGGGACTAAAACAGGGCGAAAAAAAATGGGATCCGACAAGGGGGCGTGGCACCTCAAAATCCGCAGGGAATTTTTATTCATGATAGGAGGAAAGGGAAAAGATAGAAAACTCCCAGGGAGTTCCTGTTCAGAATCGGCCTGATAGTATCTACATACCCATTGTTTTAATTTTTCACGTTGACGAAGAGTTTTACGAGATTTCGTATTCTATAAATAATCTTGTGCAAGCCTAAAAAATGGTTACTATTGAAGATTAAAATAAAAAAAATAAAAAACTTTTAAAACATTTTGTTTTCAAATTTTTCGTGTGAGGTATTATATTTCATCCGAAATTTTGCTTTTTCGAGCTTTTCGATGGGGTCGATCGCCAGGAACCGATCTATTCGAAAAAATCTTATTATGGTCTGAGTTGCTTAAAATTTGGTACGTAGGTAGCTTTTTACCTAGGTTTGCATATAGGATCCTTTTTTTCGGGAAGTGGACCAGGGACCGATCTATTCGAAAAAATCGTATTTATGGTCCGATTTGCTTAAAATTTAGTACGTAGGTAGCTTTTTGCCTAGATTAGCATATAAGATCCTTTTTTCCAATATTCGTGCAATTTCGAATATAAATAGCTTTGAGCAACCACCATATCAAGGGGCGAATTCATCACTAGGCAAGTTTTTTTGCGACAATCAGAAACAACGGATACAGCCAAAATATAATAATAATATATATTATATCTATCTTAATATATAAAAATCCCGTGTCACTGTGGTCGTTTACGCTAATCTCCGAAACCGCTTAACTGATTTCACTGAAATTTTGTGGGTGTGTATGGTTGGTTCCAACTTAAAAGATTGGATAGTTTTGAACCCGAGAAAAAACATTTTTTTTTATCTAAATTTTTCTATGCTTCTCGCAACGTGCTTATCTATACTAATATATATTTTGAAAGCCATTTTTTCTTTCGTAAAGCTCGAGATCGGTTGTACCGAAATTTTGGTTATAGGTTCTGGATGGGCTTCTCATTGTCTTAGGCAAAAAAAAAGTTTAAATACTTCCTAAAAATGGAACTACAGAACTTTAAAAATCCTATAGAATCTAACATACATAACAGCGCTGCTCACCTGCAAATCACAAATGAGAGCGCCCTCTGCTGTTAATTCGTACGGAATACAGCGCAAAGCATGGGTTATGTATACGTGTTGATGTTAACGTCAAAGTTGCTTCTTATGTTAAAAAAAATTATGTATGTAGAGTCGTTTATGTTGCCACAAGGAGCAACTAACATTGCTGTTAGCACTTACATTTGTATATGCATACTTATGTGCATACATATGTATATATATTACGCATAAAAACCCTGTTGCTATTTTTTTTCTTCGTAATTGAACGCAAAATTAAAAGCAGCCATACCATCTACATATGTATATCGCAAAGCTCGAGAACGGCTGAACCGATTTTTTTGAAATTTCGGACACCTGTTGGAGACGTCCAAAGGATGGTTATCGGCTAGTAAAAATCTCGATATATAAAAGGGGCGTGGAACCTCCATACATACCGAATTTTTCATACTCCAAATCTCTGGAAATGTTCATGGTAGAGTTCTGGAACTTGGTATGGAGATATATGAAATCGATCGCATACTCTTGGAGAAAAATTGGAGCTATCGGAAGAGCGGGCGTGGCACCTCCTATACAAACCGAATATCCATACTGCATATCTCTGGAAGTGTTCATGGTAGAGTGATGGAACTTGGTATGGAGATATATGAAATCGATCGCATACTCTTGGAGAAAAATTGGAGCTATCGGAAGAGCGGGCGTGGCACCTCCTATACAAACCGAATATCCATACTGCATATCTCTGGAAGTGTTCATGGTAGAGTGATGGAACTTGGTATGGAGATATACCATACAAACCGAATTTTTCATACTGCAAACCTCTGCAGGTGTCCATGGTAGAGTACTGGAAGGGAGGGGGGGTTGATGGGTGGCACCTCCCATAATGAAAATTTTTAATCAGCTCTAACTTCGGAATTAGAAATGCACAGATACCTATGGCAAGTGCTTTTAGAAAGATTTATTTTATTTTCTTGTCTTTTTGGACTCATATATTTTTATTGCGATCTGTTTTTTTTTTCTTTTTAACATTAAGCAATATATGAAACTTAAATACTAAATAAGAAAATAATCATGTATGGAGTACACCCAGTGGCGCAACCATATTCTATTCGCAGGTATTCAATGTTATTAGAGATCTAATATTGATTTCCTTTTAAGGCGCTGGAATGACACTGTATGAGAAGTGAGTGTAGAAATAAGAGGATTTGGGTGATCATGAATTTTTTGTCGGTGCGCCAAGGCGTGCTTTTTAATTTCGGAAGCAACTTAAGGTCACGGTGTATTTGGTTGTTTGTGACATAGAGCGGATCTTCATTCCTAGTGCTTTGCGTTTAGTGAAAATATGAGTTTTCCACGTAAGCTGGCTGTCGAGGTGCATGCCTAAGTATTTTGTCGCATCACGCTGTGGACTATCCACGTTATTGAGTTTTACGGGCGGGTAAGTTTTACGTTTAAGGGAGAAAGTAACCTGCACAGACTTTGTTTCATTTGGCTTAATTCGCCAATCTTTCAGCCATTGTGTTATTTTGTTGAGGCCATTTTGAAGTTTAACCTAGGCGAGTTTTGGAAGGGTGTCCATTGCGAGAATTGCAGTATTGTCTGCAAATGTACCAACACTTGCTCCTTCGGATGCTGGTAAATCATATGTGTATAACAGGTAAAGGATGGGACACTGCCTTGAGGTACACCAGCTGAACTTTCGTAGAGTTCAGACTGTTCCTCGCCTTGCTTAACAACGATAAATCGATTTTTGAGATAGGACTCGATAAAGATATAATAGTTTATCGGGAGGGTACTCTTTATTTTGTAAAGTAAGCCATCATGCCATACTCGATCGAAAGCTTGAGATATATCGAGGAATGCAGCTGTACAATACTTTTTGTGTTCGAATGCAGTGTGAATGCAGTTTACAAGCCTGTGAACTTGTTCGATTGTGCTGTGTTTTTTCCTAAAACCGAATTGGTGATTAGGGATAATCTTTCTTTGTTCTATTACTGGCATCAATCTTTTGAGAAAAAGAGTCTCCATAATTTTAGAGGTGATGGGTAACAAACTGATTGGGCGATATGACTCAACTCTCTCTGCACTTTTTCCTGGATTAGGAATCATTTTTACCTGGGAAACTTTCCATTGAGGTGGAACGAAACCAGGTGAGAGAATTGCGTTATAAATATAAGTCAGGAAAGTGATTCCTTCTTTCGGGAGCTGTTTTAATATTTCTCCAGTGATTAGATCGTAACCGGGAGCCTTCTTAGCTTTGCGTTTTTTGATCGCTTCCTTAACCTCAGCTTTTGAGAATTTTTTTTTGGGTGGGTCCATTTGGTAGGGTTGTTCGAGAGTCTGTCTTACTTTTTGTGCAGTATAGGGAGAGGGTTCAATTTCATGCGGAGCAAACACGTTTTTTAGGTGACGTGCAAATGTGCTTGCTTTTTCGAGATCACTTTTAGCCCATTGGTTGTTTTCCATTCTGATGGTGGGTTGTGCCAGAGTTGGCCTCTTAAATTTTTTTGCTGCTTTCCAGAGGGAATAATCGCTGGCAGCTGTTGCATCTAAGTTACTGAGGTAATGATGAAGTTGGGAATCGCGTTCTTTTTGCAAGATTTCTTTGAGCTCTCTCGTTAGCGTATTTAATCTTGTTTTGTCTTCAGGATGTCTAGTCTGCTGCCACTTCTTTCTAGCCTGGCGTTTTTTGGTCAGTTTTTCTTTTACAAGAGAAGAGATTCTTGTACGCTGTGATTTGCTTAGAATGGGTGTTGATCTCCAAGCAGCTTGTTGGATGCAGTTATTGAAGTGTTCAACAGCTGCAATGATATCTTCGCTAGATTTCAGCGAGTGGTTCAAATTTAATTTTGAAGATGTTAGGCTTTGGAAGAGATTCCAGTCAGTTCTGTTGTTGTGAAGGGAACATTGAGAGTTTGAGTCAACAAGATTATTGCTTAGAGTGACCATTACGGGAGAATGGTCAGAGGATAAATCGAAACAGGGATTACATATTATTTCATTATCTGCAATACCTTTAAACACGCAAAAGTCTATTAAGTCTGGAATTATTTTGGTATCGGTTGGCCAATACGTTGGTGAGCCTGAGGAGGCTGAGTGAAGATTTAATCTTGCCATAGCCGCAAAGAGTTGTCGGCCTTTAGGAGTGATGAGGCGAGATCCCCATTGTGGGTGTTTTGCGTTGTAGTCTCCTCCAGCTAAAAACCTGCTTCCTAGAGTTTTGAAGAATTTAACATAATCTTCTGACTTGATCGCATGCTTGGGTGGGCTATATACTGCTGAGATTGCTATTTGGCCTTTCAAGTCCTCGACAACTATATTAGTAGCTTGGATAGCTTCTGTGCAGTATGAATTAATATTAAAGTGTTTAATATTGTTTTTTATTAATATAGCTGAGCCAGCATGTGCTTTTTTATCGGGATGCATTGTGTGATAGAGTTTGTAATTCGGTATTTGAAAATAGCTCTTTTCGGTGAAATGGGTTTCGGATATTAGGAGAATATCTATATTATTAGACTTGAGTAGCGTTTTAACCTCGAGTACGTGTTTTGATAGGCCATTAGCATTCCACAGGAGAATATTCATGGGATTGTAGGGATGCCGGACTTCGTCGTAAGGGTGCGAGAAGATTCATCATAGTTGTGATTTGTTGCATAACCTGCTTGAGAAGCATTATCATTTCTCGCATTTCGCTTGAGGCATCACAGGCGTTTTCTTTTGATTGAGGGATTGAGTTACTAGGACTCGGATCTTGTGTGCTTTTCAACATTTGGGAGTAAGAAATAGGGAAACGAGTTTCGATACGATACCATATCGATACTTTTGGCATTCGATACCGATATTTTTTACTCGATAGTTTTAAAACGATATTTTTTGTAATCGAGTACCAGAATCCTACAGCTCTATTCTAATAAAACCTCACAACTGAGTTGTGAGCAAAATTTTGTGAGATTTCATGTGAGGTCTATTTTGTGAGGTTATTCTTGCCCACACCTCATAAGAAAAAAGCTCAACCAAATNTAGGGAAACGAGTTTCGATACGATACCATATCGATACTTTTGGCATTCGATACCGATATTTTTTACTCGATAGTTTTAAAACGATATTTTTTGTAATCGAGTACCAGAATCCTACAGCTCTATTCTAATAAAACCTCACAACTGAGTTGTGAGCAAAATTTTGTGAGATTTCATGTGAGGTCTATTTTGTGAGGTTATTCTTGCCCACACCTCATAAGAAAAAAGCTCAACCAAATCACCACACGAGGTGAAAAGCATTTTGCTGTCTAACAGCTGTTTCGTAAATAAAATAAATACAAAAGATGGATGCTGAACAACAGGAAAAGTAAATATTTTTTTGCAATTTATTTATTTTTTTGATAATTACTGACTTTATTTATTTCCTAGGCGAATTCAAAAAGGAATAAAGCAGGAGTAGCTCCAGTACTTCACACAGTTTGCAATCCACAACTTGGTGCAAAAGTTTGTATGGAAATTAAATCCTATGCCTGCTCTAACTCTTCCGAAACTGCCGAAAAAACATGCAATAACTCTGCCAATAACACAGACACTGATAGCGAACGAAAATTAGCAAAACATTTCCTCAATAAAAATCGTCTGTTTTTCTCTTGTGAGGGTCTCATTAGTACATCATAAATTGGCTCACAATTGTGAGCGTATGAGCTTTCGAATTTACGCCAGCATAGGGATAACCTCACAATAGTCAGAAACCTCACAATAGTGAGTGTGGTGATTTTTGTGAGGGCAACAGAATAGGGCTGCTAGTATGTATCGAATGTCATAAACTCAAATAAGTCAGCTTTCAGACACGTCAAGTCTTGCTTTAAAGTCTGCTCGTTCCAAGGCGAAGGAGGTGAGAAGAAAGGGGAAGAGTGCAGATACTTCCCATTTAAAGAACCACGAACTTGAATTCAATAAAAGTTGACGCGTCTGGGAGCAAATAGAAAACACAAAAGAGAATGCGAAAAAATTGCTTTCAAGACTTATCTGATTATCAACTCTTCCCGATAAATTGGGCTTTAAAGAAGAGAAATTTTTTTACTATCGTTAGGATTGCATGTGGCGGGATTTGAACACGCGGTCCCGGTGTTTTAAGTCAACACCTCAATCTCTGCGTGTAAAAATAATACATTAACGCTTATAAAATATGGTTGACTTCCAAAACGTATCAATACAATGTTTGGAAACTGTTATACTGCGGTATTCAAACTGTTTGTATATGCAGAGTTGCGACACATTGCAACCATATACATTGCATATTTTAAATATTCAATATAGCAATGAACAATTTTTCTGAATTTTCCATTTCTAAAACACCAATGCTAACCAATAACAAACGAAGCATCAACTTTGTTTCTGATACGCTGATTGCTCCAGCGATGCGTTTCGAAAACTTTTCGGCTGCGTTTTGGAACAATATACATTGTCAATATTTTGTTGTTCGACGTTATGGAACCTTATACTTTGTACGTATGCAAAGCAATTGACGTTTTGGAAGTCAGCCTATGTTAGCGTTTGGCCGAGCTTCCCCTCCGATTTGTTGCGTGCGCCTTGATGTTGTGCCACAAAGGGCGTTTTTATGAGAAGCTGTTTTTCATGGACGAAATACGCTCCGAGGTTTCTAATCACTTTTTCAGATATTTCTGTTTTTTTTTGGATTTTGATATCGATATTTGCGATATCGAGTCTTTTTATTCCGATATTAATGGGTACCCGATATTTTTCCAGCGATACTTTAAATGAGTACCATATCGATACTTTCGGTTCGATATCGTGTCCCTAGTAAGAAAGTATATTTCGGGGCGGTTGCGAGACTCGATTGGGTGAAAGTGGAGCTGATTGCTGCTGGCTGGTACTTTTGGGATTGTTGTCCTCCATTCTTCTTAATGGTGGGTATTAAAGTTTCTGCAGATTTTTGTACACCATGCAGCCTTTATAGTTTGCTGGGTGATTTCCTTCACAGAGCACATTTAACATCGTTGGATTTTGTCTTGCGCGAGCAATCTGCAGACAAGTGGGGGCCAGCGCATCTAATACATACCGGTCTTCTACGGCAGTATGCTTTTGTGTGTCCATACTGTTGACAGTTAGCGCATTGCGGGATTTCGCGTTTTGGGCGTGGGGGTTCAAATACAATCTTTGTGGTGAAGAGATATTTGATATCGTATATTTCCTTGTTGTTAGGGTTTGCTTTTAGCTCTACAATGAACATTGATAGCGGTTTTTTCGTGTTTCTGTGTTTCATATTGTAAATGATAATAGGGATATGGCCGAGATTTTGTAGGGCTTCAGCGATTTTTTCGGTGCCAATAGACGAGTGCATATTTCTGAGTATAGCTTTGAAATTTCTTTCTTGTTTTGGTTTGTATGTATAAAACTCAGTGTTTTTTGCTCTAGTTGCTGAACAATTGTTTTTTAGGCCTCGGGAGTTTTTGCTTGTATTTTAACTTGCTCATTGCTTATGAGCTTTAAGTCGTACAGACTTGGAGCAATTTCGGATAAAAGCTTCATTAGGGGGGTAATGTTGCTTACTTTATCAACGAAGATTGGTGGGGGCTTGGGATTATTTTCTTTGGGCTTTGGGTCTTCATCGTCTTCTATTTCAAGAGATGAAAATCTATTTTCTTTAGACTGGGATTCGCTTAGCCAGTATTTATCAAGTTTTGCTTGTATTTGATGGCTTACCTGGGCTTTCTCGGGGCCTTTTTTTGGGTTCTACTGTGGTCCATTCCTTACCTGGGGTAGGTTTATCATTTGAGGCTTGCTGTTGGTACAGTAATTGTAATTGCTTTTGAAGTAGCTCAATTTGATCCTGGATATTTGGATTTTTACTATTGGCCGAGGTGGGGCATTGTGAGCTCCGCGAATTTGGTGATTGTCTTGAGATCGTCAGTTGTTGTTGCTGTTTCTGTTCTTTCTTTTCTGGTTGTTGCTGTTGCTTTTCCTGTTGTGTCTGTGATTTTTGCGGTGTTTCGGGCTGCAGAGGAAGTTGGGATTCTTGTTGCTGTTGTGACCTTTGTTGTCTATGCTGTTGTTGTTGTGGCTGAGACGATTCCTGCCCTCCCCCTTTGGGAGGGGTACGATTAAAGGGCATTTTGAAACTGAGTGTTTTTGGGGTATTTTTATCTCTTATTTTTTAAATATAAATAGTAGTGTCAATACTTAGAAGTGCCCAAAACATAGCATACTTTTAGGCTGCCTGTACATCCACTACTGTTTTGTTGCTAGCACTTTTGTTTGTTTCTTTTCAACTCGGCGGAGTCTCACTTGAGAATTTATCACTCGCGCAGGTACAAATTTTTAATTTTAAATATCAAGCTCCACTTTCACTCAGAACTTTTAAAGCACTCCTTAGTGTCAATTGTTGTTAAATATTCACTGTATTATTTTCTTTTCTTTTACTGTTTTTTCGGATTGATTTATCACTTTGTTGCACTATGTGAAATTTCACGTCCACTCGGTAGGGTTACCAATGTTACTTTTAGAAAGATATATGTATATAAATGAGTTTGTAAAAGGGGGCGTGGCACATCTCATATGTGTGGAATCTTCTATCAGCTATAACAGGTATTAGTGATCTCATTGAATTGCATTTTGAAGATTTGTTATAATTGATCAAAGTGAAATTCAAATAAATTATAGATGATATGAAGTTCACCGAGTCATCTTCTAGTCTGTAATATATATTAAGTTAATATACGGAATATTTACTAAAGTGTTATGAACGTTATTTTTTTAATACAATAAGAAAAAAATAACTATAATTTAAAGGAGTGACTCACAATGGCTAGAGTCGTCGCATGTGTGTATTCTTTCATATACATATATATGGGCCGTTTTTAGCGTTATATATTTTTCATCCACTCGCTTATTCCTTACCTAAAATTTTAAATAAAAAATTTGACAAGTTTTAACCGCTGATACAGTACAAGTAGCAGTTTAAAATGGGTAACTGGGTAAACTTAATAAAGAAAACATATTCTCTGGTTAAACTAATAAGCCTGCCCGGATAACACAAAATCCTAAGCTTGATAAACATTTGGTGTTATAAAAGTTTTATAAAGCTCTACTTGTAATTAGGAAAAATGCCGAGAAAAAATTATTAAATTGATTAATTGATGGATAAAAATAGAGAGGGAGTTAGGGCTATGACAATAGAATGTAGAAAAATTATACCTCGAGTTGAAAGCAAAAAGGATCTAAAACCAACAAGTAAGAAAGTCTAAGTTCGGGCGGAGCCAAACATTAGATACCCGGCGCAAGTATTAAATATATGTTTTTCGTCTTTCCGAAAGCTACCGGTATATGGTAAGCCGGGGTGTATAAATTTTGAGTAAATTAGCGTCCTTAAATTTCGGAATATTGAAGTTTCAAGCATTTCTGAAATTTACCCTTATATGAAAAGCGGCCGTAATTTTAGTGCGATTTCAATAATTTTCAACGTTTTGCTTTTATGTGGAAAGCAAAATAACCATACCGAGTTTGGCACAAATTGGTAGAACGGTTACCGAGATACATATATGTGATCATAAGTGGGCGGTGCCACGCCCATTTTCCAAAATTTTATCATAAACGTATTTCTTGGTAAAGAATTGTTGCAAGCATCAATTTTGAATAAATTAGCTTTAATATTTACTGATTTATCGAAGATTTTGTATTTCTCTAAATTACCGTTATATGGGATGTGGGCGTGGTTATTGTCCGATTTTAAATTTTTTTGGCCATTTGATATGCTGTACCAAGGCCAACAACTGTGCCAAGTTTGGAAGGAATTGGCGTGGCTACGCCCATTTTCCAAAAATTTATAATATTCTTATTTCTCGTCTAAAATTTATTGTAAATATAAATTTTAAGTGAATAATCTTCAGTAGTTACTAAAATATCGAAGTTTTCGTATTTCTGAAAATTACCGTTATATGGGAAGTGGGCGTGGTTACA
>NW_016157227.1:169498-197204 GCF_001687245.7 Rhagoletis zephyria | reverse complement strand
AGCATTTATGTATACATTTGTCTATATCTATCTCGATTCGTTTTGGCTGTTACAAACAACCGTTATGTGAACAAAGTTAATATACCTTTGTGCACAAATGCGCTCGGGTATAAAAAAACTATAAATACATTGTTAATCATAAATAAATTTATGATTCGAAAAATAATTTTGAAATATTGTAAAATTTTATTTTTTTTTTTGGTTTTTTAAAGTTAAAGTTTTATTTACTTACAGCAACGAACAAAAGTATATGCACAGTGAATTTTTCGCAATATAGGCAAAGTTTCTTATTTATTTCCGATAATTTTTTATAAAAACATAGTTCATACTACACCAAAACACATAAAAATCAAATGTGTAAACTTTGTGAAAAACTCGGGAAAATTCAATAAATTTGCGTACTAATTTGCAACTTTCTATACAGATTTTTTATAAAATTTCCAAGTATGCAGTTTAATAATCCATTCAATTTTAGTTTATCAAAGTGCAAAAATTATCGGGAATAAATTAAAAACTTTGCATATATGTATTGCGAAAATTCACTGTGCCAAAACTTTTGTTCGACACTGTACATATAAAAAATACATACAGTAACTTCTCCTGTTACAATAGTAAAAAATATGTAATTTGTTTTGTAGTGTATTCTTGCGGTTCTTTAAATAAAAAATATATATCAGAAAATAATAATAATTTTTCGTATCAATAAACTCCCAAGCACAGGTTTGTATTAAAAAAAAAAAACCTCCGTAACACTTTATTAAATATTAATCTGCATATTTTATCAATTCGTCGGAATATATATTTTTTTATGTATGTTACCGCATAACTTTGGACTACGTTACGCGTTTTCTATAATTCTTTTTTAAAGGAAAGGTGGTTCCTCAGAGGTAGTCTCCTACTAATTGAGTGTAGATCCGATAATTAGGCCATGAAGAAAATAACGGTACACTTAAATTTGTATATGAGAATTGAAATCGGTTTTGTTTTTTATTTAAAATTTACTCCAGTGTTCACAGCCATATAGCCAGTCGTAGGCCATATTGTTTTGTTAGTTCAATTGTGGAACATTTGTACGAGCTGCTTCGGCTAATACTTCGGCTTTTTTTTATCTCGAGGTTAAGTGCATTGTTCGATGGGGTGATATCATTGCCAAACATGATAGTACTTTGTTTGCCATCAATGAACACTAACTTGACAGAGTTATAATATTCCACATTGATGCGAGCTTCAACAGCTTTGAATAATATTTGCGAGTATGGCTTTTAGTTTTTACCGCTCAGGTAGGTGGCAGGCCTATAGGAAATATTTCATAATCAATAATGTTTCAAATACTTTTCGTTTGACACCTATATTATAATACATACTTTATCTTATTAACTTAATTGAATTAAATTTTCGAAATTAGTGGCAACCCGAATGAAAAATATTTTCAGTAGTAAGGTTTCTTAAACCTTTTCAATTTGATACCCATATTGCAATATTTAATTTATCTTACAAATTTAATTTAATTAAACTTTTGCAACAGGTGGCAACCCCCCTCAAAATATTTTTTTACCTGTCCTGTAAGCCTTCATAACCTCTTTCTTTTGATATCTAATTTATCTCATTAATTTACTTAGACTGAAATTTTTTAAACAGGTGGCAACTCTCTATTTTTTCTGGTTTTAACCATCCGGATATTATAATAAACAAACCAAAAAATAAATAACAATATTCAAATCGGTCAAGCCGTTTTCGAGTCTTAGCGAGACAAGCGGACTGCAATTCACTTTTATATACAGTTCTATCTGGGTCGAGTGAACTAATTAATCCAAGACCAGTTCATAAAATGCAGATTGTTCACTATATCCAGATTGAGTTTTTTGTTCTTTAAAATCAATTTTATTGCGCAGTACGTCTTTTGAAGTTAAATTTTTAAGAACTCTGAAATGTCGTCTTTTCCCTCAGCTAATGCCAACACATGTTTCCTGTTGTTGTTCTATCGTTGTCGTCAAGCTCTATTAGCGGTAGACCCTGGAAGCGTGCAGCCTCGATGGGGTCTGTCCATACGGCCAGAGGCGTTAGCAGGGTGGGGTTCAGTGGGTATGCGAAAGAATGCTGCGAGTCATGGGGCTTCTCTCCGAATGCAGGGAATTCATTTGGCACATTTGCATTTATTCTGCTCAAGTATGAGTTCAACCTGCTGCAGTAGCCAGATCGAAGTTGGGCTATGGGGTCCGACTCTCCCGAGGCAGACGAAGCTCTGTCTCGTCCACGTCTGGTGGTTGCGTGCCCAGAACGGCATACACAGATCGAGAGTCTATATAACTGTCGGTAGGCTGTTGGGTCCAGAGGTAGTTTTTTGAACCCCCGGACTTCGTCCGTCAGTTCATAAAGATGCCTTTGACGTGCCGTCGCGGAGGTTCTTCCGCAAGCAGATGTCTGTTCGGGTACCTAACACGGTGACACCCTACTAGGAATTGCTTGCAGAGCATTGTGTTATGTTCCTTAATCGGGAGCACGTTGGCCTCGTTGCGCAGGTGATGTTTCGGCAACATCAGAAGGCATCCTGTCGCTGTCTGAGTGCCGTGTTTTGGCAAGTCTGCAGTTTCATTCACTGCGTCCTACTAGTCCCCGATAACCACACAGGCGTTGCATAGTTCAGAACCGGGCGGCCAATTGCCTTGTACGTTGCCAGCAACATTTCTTTGTTCTTTGTCTTAGGGGAGAGGGTTAGGCTCCGTGCAGGGACGAAGCGAGAAAACTCGGTGAAATAACCATTATCGAGCAATCGTCAGCATAAGAGACAATCGAGACTACCTCTGGTGGTTGAGGGAGCTTAGAAATGTAAATGTTGAACAGTAGTGGGGAAAGGGCGCCACCCTGTTGATCTCGCTGTTTTATTTTCCTATGTTTGCTCGATTTGTCTCTAAAGATCACTGACGACCATTCAGGTATTTCGCAGCCCACCGTTTGTCTTCTAGTAGCGTTACTTGAATAGTTCTATATAGCTATCGGGCGAGAAGACTCCTTTGTTGGACAGTTTCCCCGGTGGACAATCACCTCACGGTTGACCAAAGCCTGCTCACACCAGAGGCGAAGTTACAGGTCTTCAGATGGTCTTCCCACTTCTTCCGCTTATGTACGTTCACTAGTTGCCGAATCTCCGAGTTGAGATCCCTATACGGGGATTTACGGGATCGGCCTGGAGAAGGGATTAACCTTTTTGTTATTAAATTTGTCGTTACAGTTTCGAATTTGGAAGGAATTGGTTTTAAATTTTGTTCACTCCACAAAGACACAAAATTGTTCACTCTATAGAGTACTCAATGGAAAAATTTTCATGTTCACTCTTTCGAGGTGTTCGTAGCATCGGGTGTTCACTCCAGCCAGATAACACTGTATAAGAAATTGACTTTAGTGCTGTGGTCTGGAGGAATTTTTTTCTTAGAATTTTATGAAGAATCCGGATATGCTAGGAACGATGTCGGAAAACATCGATCCATACAAATTGACCCGCCCTAATGTACACCCAAAAATTTTAAACTTTTTTCGAATTTTTAGAAAAATTCTAGATATGCAGTTCTACAGCCCATTAATTTAAGTACGTAAAAGAAAATTTCTAGACGCTTGGAAATCGCGTTGCTTTTTAATATTTTTTTTTGCTGAAGATGCTAGGCATTTTCTTTTATATAAAAGGCACTTATCCTAAGATATAACGTGAGTGAATTGAACCCCTACTTGGCTTCTTATATTTTTAATAATAATCTTTAATATGGACCGCACTAAAAGCCATTTTATATAAAAACTCGTACGTGTCCCACCCGTGACAAACGTTGTCCCACCCGTGACAGAGGAATTTCGGATGTTTCTCTAATATAGCAATAATTTTTGTTGTAGTTTTTGCTTTGTTTGTATTCGTAGTTCTTTGTTTTATTACAAGACATCAAGTTCACACAGAAAAGTGAAATAAATTCTCAGAGTTTCCGTAAAATATATCTGCTCCAAAAAGCAGGTTCATTTATTTGTGCCAACCGTGACAGAAGAAATAACTCAGATATTTTCCATATGAAAGTAAGCTGGATTTTTTTTCGTATTTTGTAATGACCCATATAATAGTCAATTAGGTGTAGCTTTATCAAAATGTAGAATTGTTGAGTACCTTATAATTAAATTTAAACAAGAAAGAACATTTTTTCTGCACAAATGTCCCACCCGTGACGGTGGAATTATTAAAAAAGATAAGAGGGGGTTCAATTACTCACCTTTTATCTTAGGATAGTGCCTGTTATATAGAAGAAAATGCCTAGCACCGTCGCGATTTCCTAACGTCTTGAAATTTTCACTTTTACCTACTTAAATTTAATGGGCTATAAAACTGCATACCTAGAATTTTTCTAAAAATCCTGAACAAAAAGTTTAAAATTTTTGGGTGTACATGTTAAAGTTTGTTGAATTTTTACAAAGTGCTGTTTGTTATTAAGCGCATGCACAAGTGTGTGAGTCGATTCTAGTACAAATTGCTGCTCATGCACATGCACATAATATATTTTTAAAAGAAATTGTTTATAAAACATATTATAAAGATATTAAAGAATTATTTTAAGATTAGAGATAGAATTAGAAGTGTATGAGTTTCCCCATGCAAACCACACACATGTGCGTGTGCTTTATATAAATAAATGTAAAGTATACACATGTGCCTGTGCTTTTTACCAAATGGCACACACATGTGATGTGAGCAAATTTTTTTAATTTTTTATATGCACAGCACACGTGTGTGAGCTTAAAATGTTAGGATGTGCTGCGCATGTGTGTGCAAATACGAACCCTGGTAGTTATTTTTTAAAAGAAGTGAACAGTGTAGTAAAATATTTGGAAATTCGTTTAAAAATTAAAGAATGTTGTGGGGATAGGGGCTCAGGGGATCACACATTTTTATTACCGGGCACATTTTCTCTTGGCGGCCCTGTGCACATACACTCCACTTATACATATTTCTAACATTTTTAGATGCGAGGCATGTCGGAGAAAGAAGCTCACAAACTTACCGCTGAATTATTAATAAGGCTTAACTTACAAGACAAGGAAAATGACTTCGGCAACTGCCTGTCAGGTGGTATGAAACGCAGATTGTCGTTGGGAATTGCGATTGCTGGTAACACAAAGTAAGCATTTTCAGTAGTTCACGTGACGACTTTAACACATAAATATTTATGCGATATTTTATATTAAGGATATTCAGACTATCCTCGTTAATGTATTATGTAATTAGTTATCTGGTAACTCGGTAACACTTTCAACGCCCCTTATTCTTTTTTGGTTAAAATTACGTTCGAATCAGCTGGCGTGAAGTTATTTTATTTATAAACATTCAATAATTCCACGACGGACAGTTTTACTGAACTTGTGGGATGTCCACAATAAAATAATATTTATTTTCCAAGTATATTTAATGTATATTTATTTTAGTTAAAGTTGCTAGCACTCAAAATGTGACAGGTGTTCAACGAAGTTGGATAACAAGAGAAAGAGAACAAGTTTCTTCGTTGCCACTTGTTTACAAAACAATTAAATTAACAAACGCTCAGCGTCGCATTTCATGATTGAGAATGAACTATATTATATGTACGCCACATCACTCCCCCCTACGTAGGAAAGCGAAAACGTACTCGTCGTCCGAATTTTGTATGATATTCCTTGTGCTGAATGTCTTGTTTCGACGCGGTTTGGTTATCCTCGGCGACGAAAGCTGCTTTCAGCCGGTCGATGGAAACGTTCACGTCCTTCCCTCGGATATTGATTTTAAAAAACTTTTCCTTACGTTCTATTGCGGGAAATGGTCCCTCGTATGGTGGTTGAAGAGGCTGACGAACCGCATCGTTGCGCACAAAAACTGCTGGTGTGGAGTGTAAATTCATTTCCACAAATGGCAAATGCGCTGAGTTGTTTGTTGTGGGAGTTGGCTTCAAAGACTGCATGCGAAGGCGTAGCTTTTCAACAAAGTCGCATTCGTTGATGTTAGGCGCGTGTTGTTCGGAAAAGAATTGGCTAGGTAATCGTAGCGTGCTACCGTAAACCATCTCTGCGGAGGTAGCTTTCGGGTCATCTCTTCATGATGAACGGAACCCTAAAAGAATATTTGGAAGCACTTCGACCCAATTATCCGTCATGTGGCATTTTAACGCTGCTTTCAAGGACCTATGCCAACGCTCGATAAGCCCGTTTGACGCTGGGTGATACGCGGTGGTACGTAGGTGTTTTATGCCTAGAAGTCTGGATAGCTCTCGGAAGAGTGCAGACTCAAATTGCCTGCCCTGGTCAGTTGTCACTCTACTCGGCACTCCAAATCTAGCGATCCAGTGTGTGTAAAAATTGAAAGCGATTGTCTCCGTCGTCATGTCTTCCAACGGATATGCCTCCAGCCAACGGGAGTAGCGGTCGACTATCGTGAGGCAGTATCGATACCCCTTGCAAGGTGGCAATGGTCCGACGATGTCCATGTTTATGTGGTCGAATCTTTGTTCCGGCAACATGAATGTTGACAGCGGTGCTCGGTTGTGGCGCTGTACTTTGGCCTTCTGGCACTGAATGCACTGTCTGGACCATAAGCAGCAATCCTTTCGTAGACCTGGCCATATGAACTTCTCGGCGACCAGTTTTGTGGTTTTGGCAGCGCCTGTGTGAGACATTTTGTGTATGGAGTCGAAGGCTGGTTTGCGAAAGGAAGGAGTTAAGTATGGTCGGGCTCTACCGGTGCTCACGTCGCAAAAGATTTCGATGTCTGTGCCTGGAATCAAAAAAGGTTTCAATGTTAGGCTTGACTTTGAATTAAGTGAACTCTGAAACTCTGAATCGGCCTGTTGACTCTTTGCAAGCTTGGCAAAGTCCGTCGTGCACGTTATGTGTATGGCGTCGATACGTGAGAGTGTGTCTGCCACTACGTTGTCGTTTCCGGGGATATAACGAATGTCCGTTGTGAATTGGGCGATTAATTCTGAATGTCGCATTTGACGCAGGGGTGCCTTTTCCAGCTTTTGCTGGAACACGTATTGCATTGGCTTATGATCGGTGAGAATGAAAAATTCTCTACCTTCCAGCATGTGTTGAAAATATTTGACAGCTTTGTACGCTGCCAACAGTTCGCGATAATAGGTGCTGTATCTCGTTTGTGCTTCGGTGAGACGTTCAGAGTAAAATCCCAGTGGTTGCCACTGATCATTGTCGTGTTGTTGCAATACAGCACCCACAGCCGCTCCCGAGGCGTCCACCGTCAAGCTGAGTTTCGCATCGGGCTTCGGGTAAGAGAGTAGAGTCGCTTTGCACAAGTCGTCTTCACACTGCTGAAATGTCTCTCTCGCTTCGTGGGTCCACTCGATTTCGGATGTGTCATTCTTCTTGTTGTCTTTCACGAGTTTACATAAGGCTGTCTGCGTTTTCGCGGCGTTCGGCAAATACCTACGAAAGAAATTGATCATGCCGAGAAAGCGTCGAAAATCGCACGACCTTTCGGGCAGTTTAAAATCTCGAATAGCCTGTACTCGTTCCTATGGGGGTGAGATTCCGCTTCTGTTGATTGCGAACCCTAAGAATTTCACTTCAGATTGGCCCAATACACATTTCGGGCGGTTTATAACTAACTCGTACTCACGCAGTTTTTCGAATACCAGTCGCAGATGTTGGCGATGCTAGTTCATATCCTTCAACGATATCAAAATATCATCGAGGTATGGCCAAGCGAAGTCGTATTCACGGAAGATGTGGTTCATAAATCTTTGGAATGTTTGACTAGCATTTCGTAAACCGAAGCACATGAAGGGAAATTCAAACATGCCGAATGGCGTAGTGATTGCCGTCTTCGGTATGTCGGTTAGCTCAACGGGAATCTGGTGGTACGCGCGACGTAGATCGAGTGTGGAAAAAATACTACAGCCATGAAGCGAATGAGTGAAGTCGTGCAGATGAGGAATAGGGTACCTGTCTGGCTCGGTAACAGCGTTCAACCTTCGAAAATCGCCGCAAGGTCTCCATTCGCCATTTTTTCTTGCCATGTGCAGAGGGCTCGCCCATGGACTGCGAGATGGGCGACAAATACCTGCGTCTAGCAAGAACTGTATCTCTGCTTTCGCGGCTTTCAGTTTCTCCGGAGATAACCGTCTCGGTTTGGAGAAAACTGGTGGACCTCTGGTGACGATGTGATGCGAGACATAGTGTTGTGGTTGTGCGGTCGCAAAATTTTCTACCGTGATGTCTTTGAATTCACTCAATAGATCCTGGAACGGTTGACTTTTGTTGATGCATGATAAATACAACACTACCTTTTTATCAGCTGACAGCGAGCAAAGTTTGGCTATGTTTGTCATATCGTCGATGAGTTTTCGGTGTCGTAAGTTGACCGACAGGTTAAAATATGCTATGCGATGATGGCCTGTGACACGTCGGCAACGATAAAATTCCAGCGAAATTGGCGGCGAAGTCCCAAGTTGACAAACATAGCCTTTTCACAGTAAGTTGTTATGGTAGACTTGTTTGCTGCGTAGAGGAAGTTGTTATTGTCAGGGTATCTGCGTTGTTGTTGCGTCGGTGGAACAACGCTATTTTCAGCTCCCGTGTCTATAAGGAATTTGATTGCGGAGTTCTTGTCCAGAACGATGAGGCGGCGGTTCGTATTGTTGAGCCTGTCGTTGACCGCCATTGACGACAGACTAACTAGTTTAACTTTTTGGAGCATGGACTGCGACATTTCTTTGCGTCGTTGCCAAATTTGAGATGGTACCAACACAATCCATTCGAGTCGGCGTTTCGCGTGCCGGAGCGTGACGGAGGACAGTACCTGGTTCGACTTCTGGATCGNTACTAACTAGTTTAACTTTTTGGAGGATGGACTGCGACATTTCTTTGCGTCGTTGCCAAATTTGAGATGGTACCAACACAATCCATTCGAGTCGGCGTTTCGCGTGCCGGAGCGTGACGGAGGACAGTACCTGGTTCGACTTCTGGATCGGCGATTTATGTTTGCTTTTATAGAAGCGATCTCTTTTGTGATTTCAGCCAGCTGTTGCTCGATATTAGATTGCGTATGTGCGGCTNTTGCTCGATATTAGATTCCGTATGTGCGGCTGTTTGTTGCGTCTCGACTGCGCTGACATGTGGTGTATCGCTAACCTCACTTATTTTATCAGCTAGCAGTGCTACTTTGTCGAGAGGCTCATTGCTGATGGAAATGATAAGCCGCATGTTGGAAGGTAAACGACTCATCCAAATGGACTTGAGAATGTTGT
Source organism: Rhagoletis zephyria (assembly GCF_001687245.7). Classification (NCBI taxonomy): domain Eukaryota; kingdom Metazoa; phylum Arthropoda; class Insecta; order Diptera; family Tephritidae; genus Rhagoletis; species Rhagoletis zephyria. The sequence goes on along the minus strand of NW_016157227.1, from coordinate 187,944 downwards.
CGTTTATTTCGCTGCCGGCCAAACTACGCATTTCGCAGAGGAGCTGAGATGGCCGCATGTCGCCGAGCTCCTGTTCCTGTAATAGTTTCTTTACGCGCTTTTGCTCGGAGTCAGCGAATTGNATCGCCGAACTCCTGTTCTTGTCATAGTTTCTTTACGCGCTTTTGCTCGGAGTCAGCGAATTGCGTAATCAAGCGGTTCTTTAGCGATAGGTACAAGTCGCTACTCGGTGGATTAAGGATTATATCACTTATTTGTGCCAGAACGTTGCTCTCTATTGTGTGGTACTTGGTTCTGTCAACTGGTTTCCTGATTCATCCTCGGCCATTTTGATTTCCGTCGGGGTCACCATATGTGGGATGTCCGCAATAAAATAAGATTTATTTTCCAAGTATATTTAATGTATATTTATTTTAGTTAAAGTTGCGAGCACTCAAAATGTGACAGGTGTTCAACGAGGTTGGATAACAAGAGAAAGAGAACAAGTTTCTTCGTTGCCACTTGTTTACAAAACAATTAAATTAACAAACGCTCAGCGTCGCATTTCATGATTGAGAATGAACTATATTATATGTATGCTTTCAGAGTCGTAATTTTAGATGAGCCATCTTCTGGTCTAGACATTGAGTCACGCCGTGAGCTATGGGACATATTGCTAAAATTGCGGAAAACAAAAGCTGTGTTAATTACTACCCACCACATGGAGGAAGCAGAAGTTTTAGGTGATACGCTTGCTATATTAGCTAATGGGCGTGTGCATTGCTCCGGTTCACCATTAGAATTAAAACTAAAAATTGGGCGAGGATACGTGCTGAAGCTCTGTATAAATAATTACCAAATGGAACAAGAGATATTGCAAATAGTACAACAGAACGTACCAGCATCAAAAATTTTGGTAACTGTCTAAGCGAATATGTTCCGAAGGATCAACTAAAAATCCTATTTTTCATTCAGACTATAGTACCGCCTGCAATGCACATAAGTTTACCGTACGAAAATAAGAGTGAATATAGTCGTGTGCTTCAGAAATTGGAACGACGACAGGTTGAACTTGGCATTAATTCAATTTCCATATCTGATGCTTCGCTGGAGGATGTGTTTTTGAAGTAAGCCATTTATTTAAAATTATTGGAATGTAAACATTAAATTATGTTCAATTATAGCTGCTTGTCCGAAATCGATGTTGTGGACGGTATAAGTATGGATAAAGAGGCACCTTCGTATAATCCCATTACAACTCGGGGGCCCTCCGTAGGTTGGAAGGAACAGATGGAAGCAATTTTTTATAAAAAAATTATATTTATCAAGAACCAATGGATCTATACATTAGTAATGGTAAGTTTTTCGTCTTTAAATGCTGTTTATTTTATCTTAAGAAACTGTGTTCGCAAAAATATTTGTGTAAAAGCCAATTGATTTAGAAAGATAATGTCGGCCATTTTCGACCGGTAGCAGCTTTAATATGCTTGTGCCCAACGTAGCGCGTATTGTTTCAGGCACTTAAACAACAGAATAACCATTATGATCAGGGTTCGGAAATACTCACTCACCTTCGTACGCGAACGCGAACGTGAACGTATCAAATATTCGGTAGCTATAAGTTGCATCGATACGTTCGCGACCATTCACTGATGTCGTTCTTGTTCATAAGTGAATGTAAATGCCGTGTTAAACATTCGCGGAAAGTTGGTGCGGCTAGAGATACTATTCTATGCGAATATTAATTGCATAAGATTTGCACCTTTCATTCGATTTTCAAAACAAAGGTACCAAATGGAAGGGCTTGGCCTCTAGATGTGCAGCAAGATTATATATTTTTAAAGTGTTGCCACCTGCTTATAAAATGATGATATTTGCACCGTTCGCCCGATTTTCAAATATGAGGTGCCAAACGAACAGGCTTGGCCAACAGATGGGAAAGTAGGGTTTATTTTTTGAATAGGGTTGCCTTTTTATATGCCCTCGTTTTCAGCTGATTAAGTTAAGCGACATTTGGACTAGTTTTTCCTATTTGTTCTTTGTTTATTTTATGTTTATATCTTCTTTATAAAAGTCCGGCCCATTACATAACCAGCACCACATAAATCCACATTTCAAACTTCGTACAAAAATTCCACAAACTTTAACAATTACCTACTCCCAAAAATTTCAAACTTTTTTTTAGGTATGCAGACTCGCAAAAATTTTAAGATTTACGTGAGCTGGACCGATTTAAATATTTTTTGAAAAAATACCTCAGATGACTGAACAGTTTAAGCTTAAAAAGTTTGCAAAAAAATATTTAAAAAATATTTCTACGGAATCATAGTAACGAGATTTTTGATGCTGTTTTTGAACATTTTTCAAAGAATGGTTTAAGAAAAACTTGAATAACTCAGCCAAAACCTTACCAATTTAGACTTATGAGCAGGGAACGGATTTTTAGGACATAAAAACTTATAAAAAGGCAAAATCAAATAACGAAATAGGCTACATAGAAAAGGCAAAATAAAATAGCAAACTAAGCTACGAAAAAAGGCAAAAGATGGCACTAAAAGAAGACAACAACCGAAAAATAATAAAGAGTACATTTATTTTACAAATATTTATTTTAGAAGTAAAAAGAGCAAAACTATGAACTACTTTCATTATATCGACCCCTTTGCGCAAAATTATCGTATGTTACAAAAGCCAAATTTTACAGGAAAGTGTTTTTTGTATTTTTCTCTGCTTTGGCAAGCCCCATCAATACCAAAGTTTAGATTTGCTGAGATAATTGAGAAGTATAACTAAACGCAGGCTTTTTTTTAGAAAGGTTTCTACATTATAATTTCTTAGCCCATATGAAAATTTCCCCTACAAGACAAAAATCATTGTCACATACGATGAAATTTACAGTAAATTTTTGGGGTAGCTATTGGGATTCAAGCCGTAATATTTGAACAGGTGATGCGTTATGCGTTGTAAAAAAGTTGCATCAAAAAGTGAATTTCGTAAAAAAAGTAACATATGTAGTGGCTCTTGTAGCTCCAAAATCATTTTACTTGTGACTTATTAGTGTTTTCTACCTCTGTCCATATGTATATATTAGCACTTCCGGCGATATTGCCCTGTGTAAGCTCGCTAAACATAGCTCCTATAACTATCATGATTTCTTTTACGCCGGGAAAAGTAGCGCTAGTCCTTCAAATTTATCTATTCATTCAGCTACACTTAAGGTCTCCTGTTGCAAAATTGAAGCCTGTCGAGTCTTTCAACCACAAGGCGTAGCACCATAAACGTCCTTTTTTTAAAAAAACGTCTTCAAGCAAAGTTTAAATTTTTTTGTTACTTTTTTATGAGTGCGGTGTACGATTAACTGGAGGTAAGCAAGTGTTAGCGATACATTTTTTCTATTTTTTGCTAATTTTAATTAGTTCAATAAAAAAAGACACCACTTATTTTTATTTGTAGGCATTCCCAATTTTATCAGACGCATATGTACCTACATTAGACTGCATCACTCCCCATACAAAAAAAATCGGTGCTATTTTTCCATTGGAATTATAAAATTTATTATATTCTTAAACTCCATTTTTAGAGGTATTTTCAAATCGGTCCAGCTCACTTAAATCTTAATATTTTTCCGAAATATTTTGGTGGACTTCTTAAAATATAACAAATTTTGCAATCCCGGCGGAAAACCTGCAACTTTTTTTGGTGATGCAGTCTAACCTACATACATTTTTATACCGTCTTGGGTGGTGCATTTTCCGCATTATTGTATCGTTGTACATTACAACGCTTCTCTCAGTAAGCTAGGCTTACTGTCACCACCTGATGAAGCGGAGCCTACTCTCGCAAACCTTGCTTCTCTCGGTGAGTTAGGCTCATCGGAACAAATTGAGGAAGCCTGTAACTCGGCCTTCTCTGCTTCCTGCCCACTTGTACTTCCGCGAGGAAAGAAAAAGCTACACTGGTGGAGCAAAGAAATCGCATCTCTAAGGAAGAAAAGCAGGAAACTCTTTAATGCGGCAAAGCGCGATGCTTCTTGGACTGCATACAAGGCAGCCCTGAAGAAATTTAAAAATGCCACCAGGAAAGCCCAAAGGGACTGCTGGAAGGATTATTGCGATAGTATAGAGGGTCAGTCGGAGGGAAATCGCCTGCGAAAGGTGCTTGCGAAAAGTCCGACGAACCCGATGTATATTCAGAAACCAAATGGTGACTGGAGGAAATGCTTGAAGTCCTAGTGAACGCGCACTTTCCGGGATGTACTGCGGAGCCCAACACCACGGTTATTATTTCTGAACGGCCGTTGACTTCAGCGGACTTTATTGACGTAAAAAGGGTAGACTAGGCCATAAAGTCCTTCCAGCCCTACAAATCTCCTGGTATGTATGGTATTTTCCCTGCCCAACTTCAGTCACCATCTGACGTTTTATGTCCGATACTTTTCTTAATTTATAAGGCTTGTATCAAACTTAGTTTCATACCCAACGGCTGGACCCTGGCGAAAGTTGTGTTTATTCCCAAGGGAGGTAGACCCTCCCACGTTAAACCAAGTGACTTTCGACCGATAAGCCTCACTTCTTTCTTTCTCAAGGTTTTGGAAAGACTTCTAGACTAGCAGATCCGACAGGAAATTGATGTAAATAATCTCTCTAGCTGTCAGCACGCCTACTGGAAAGTTAGATCTGTGGATACAGCTTTGCATAGTATTGAAAAGACTCTCGCTTTTAAGGAATTTGCACTAGGCGTGTTCCTAGATATCGAGGGTGCCTTCAATAATGTTCTCCCGGGAGCGGTTCTTCAAGCCCTTACTCGCCTTGGGCTGGATCACCCTATGGCCGAGTTTGATCATCGCCTCTTAGGCAGTAGAGCTATTTATTCGGAGATGGGGGAGGTATCTATAACAAGATATGCGAATCGCGGAACCCCACAAGGCGGTGTTCTCTCCCCACTTCATTGGAATCTAACGGTGGTTACCCTGCTGTCACGGTTGCAAGGTACAGGTTGCCAAGTCATTGGTTACGCGGATGATCTTGCCCTGACGGCAATTGGTAAGCACCCCCCAAGTTCTATGTGACTTACTTCAAGGCGCTTTACTCGTCATGGATACCTGGTCCAAAGGAGTAGGACTTAGTGACAATCCAGCAAAAACGGCCATGGTTCTGTTTTCAAAGAAGACGAAAGCTGTCCGACTACAACCTCCTTCCTTGAACGGTATCGCACTGACTTTCGCGGAGGAGGTTAGATATCTGGGCGTTATTCTTGACAGAATGTTAACTTGGCGGCGCAGTATAGAAGAGCGCTGCAAGAAAGCTATAACTGCTATGTATGCCTGTAAATCGGCGATTGGGAAAAAATGGGGATTGAAGCCTCACATTCTGAACTGGATGTACACAGCGGTTGTGCGTCCCATTATATTCTACGGCATAACGGTTTGGTGGCCATCCGTAGATAAATCTACAATAAGAAACAAATTAACAGCGGTCCAAAGGGTGGCGTGCATGATGATCACGGGAGCGTTACCATCGACGCCTACTAAAGCCCTAGAGACCTTGCTTCACTTGCTACCTGTTTACCTATATGGTAAACTCCAGGCAAGCTGTAATGCTATAAGATTAAATGCACTAATCAAATGGAGTGACACGAGGTTTGGTCACTCTAGAATTTTGGAAGATCTNTTAGATCTGTGGATACAGCTTTGCATAGTATTGAAAAGACTCTCGCTTTTAAGGAATTTGCACTAGGCGTGTTCCTAGATATCGAGGGTGCCTTCAATAATGTTCTCCCGGGAGCGGTTCTTCAAGCCCTTACTCGCCTTGGGCTGGATCACCCTATGGCCGAGTTTGATCATCGCCTCTTAGGCAGTAGAGCTATTTATTCGGAGATGGGGGAGGTATCTATAACAAGATATGCGAATCGCGGAACCCCACAAGGCGGTGTTCTCTCCCCACTTCATTGGAATCTAACGGTGGTTACCCTGCTGTCACGGTTGCAAGGTACAGGTTGCCAAGTCATTGGTTACGCGGATGATCTTGCCCTGACGGCAATTGGTAAGCACCCCCCAAGTTCTATGTGACTTACTTCAAGGCGCTTTACTCGTCATGGATACCTGGTCCAAAGGAGTAGGACTTAGTGACAATCCAGCAAAAACGGCCATGGTTCTGTTTTCAAAGAAGACGAAAGCTGTCCGACTACAACCTCCTTCCTTGAACGGTATCGCACTGACTTTCGCGGAGGAGGTTAGATATCTGGGCGTTATTCTTGACAGAATGTTAACTTGGCGGCGCAGTATAGAAGAGCGCTGCAAGAAAGCTATAACTGCTATGTATGCCTGTAAATCGGCGATTGGGAAAAAATGGGGATTGAAGCCTCACATTCTGAACTGGATGTACACAGCGGTTGTGCGTCCCATTATATTCTACGGCATAACGGTTTGGTGGCCATCCGTAGATAAATCTACAATAAGAAACAAATTAACAGCGGTCCAAAGGGTGGCGTGCATGATGATCACGGGAGCGTTACCATCGACGCCTACTAAAGCCCTAGAGACCTTGCTTCACTTGCTACCTGTTTACCTATATGGTAAACTCCAGGCAAGCTGTAATGCTATAAGATTAAATGCACTAATCAAATGGAGTGACACGAGGTTTGGTCACTCTAGAATTTTGGAAGATCTTCAAGAGGGCTTTAGGCGCCTGGACTACACAGTCCAGTCTACGGGACTAAAGAAACATTTCCAGACAAGGATCCCCTCAAGGGAAGAATGGGAGGAGGATTCGGTCCTGATATCGTATTCTGACTCAACAGCCATCTACACTGATGGCTCCAAGTTGGATCTGAAGGTAGGAAGTGGGGTATACTCGCAAGAACTCTCACTTAGCCTCAGTTTTCGTCTACCAGATCTATGCAGCGTTTTTCAGGCTGAACTAACAGCAATAAATGAAGCTGCCAGTTGGTTGATCGATTCTCTAATTAATCTGAAGGCGGTAACAATATTTTCTGACAGCCAAGCTGCTATTAAAGCACTTTATAAAGACAATTCTACGTCGAAGGTTGTTATGGAATGTAGACGTTCTCTTAATGAACTGGCAAGGTACTACGTCACTAATGTTGTATGGGTGCCAGGCTACAAAGACATACCGGGAAACTGTACTGCGGATGAACTAGTAAGGGAGGGAACCTTGTTGTCTGCAATCAGTACAGCCCGTAATGCGGGCATTCCGCTATCTTCTTGCAAGCTCTGGCTATAGAATAACTTTGTCGGACGGGCTAATATAAGATGGTCTGCGAAGCCTACTTGCAGGATAGCAAGACATATCTGGCCTAAGCTTGACAAGCGTAGATCTCGCCCTCTCCTCCACTTGGAGCGACCACTGCTGCGGCATGTTATTGGAGTTCTCACCGGGCATTGCCTGATGGGAATCCACGCCACTAGAATGGGTTTGCAGTCAAACGACTACTGTCGTAGCTGCCGCGATGAGGAGGAAGTCGAAAGCGTGGAGCATTACTTATGCCGCTGTTCTGCTCCGGCGAGAGCTCGCCGACGCTCGTTCGTCCATTATTCTTTTGAATGTCTGGCCGAACTGGATTCAGCCACCGTCTATGACTTTGTGCGCTTCATCAGAGCTACGAAGTGGTTCCATTACTAGGGTAAGAGGAGGGACATATGGAGTCTTTTGTACGGCACCACAACGGGCCCATGGTGGCCTAAGTGTGCCCCTTTTCCTGTAGGATTAGGGCAGCCGAGTTAACCTAACCTAACCTAACCATCGTTGTACATACATACATCGTGCCAAATCCTCTACGGGTAATTAATATAATGTATATACGTACACAAAAACGTCATTTAATAGTACCATTAACGAACATTCCTCTCTAGACTTGGCACTTTGTATATAATTCCTACAACTCACCAAGTACATAAGATAATATACCGGTGCCGTTAAACCTAGGTATGTGCATATGTACAGTCCCGCATAAGTGAGTAATCGGCACAAGGAGAGCTACCAGCAGGTGTCAGTTTCGCGCGGAGTTCCTAACATGCGGACTACTATGATTTTGGACGCAAAACCAGTGCCGTGTGGTTATTAATAATAACATACTAGCATATATCTCCATAGGGAAATAATCGGTTATCAAAAAAAAAAAATAATAATAATTAACGTGAAATCGGTAGAAATGAGGAGCATATTTTACATATGCACACTTGCATTGCGTTAGAGTAGCAGAAACCCGTTTTTGATGTGCTTTTTTCTTTTTTTTTTTAGTTTTTGTGTTACAGGAAGCTGAAAATCAAAGTATAAATTAGAATATATTGTAGTTAACAAAAAAAAAAAAAAATTGCATGAGATAAATTTTGTGCCGCGTGCTATATTAAAGAAAAGACAATATGCACAACTGTACAAGCAGTTAGTACAGAAAAAAAAGAAAGCTTTTTCATGAGATAAATTGTTGGTGCATGATATTCAATTCGGTGTACTAGGAAACTAACAAAAAAAAAAAAACCAAAAAAAACCATCAAGTGAAACTAAGCGAAAAGATTTCGACCAGTTTGGTATACAGTGCATGCCATTGGCAACATTAGTGTTTTTTTTTCTCTTTATCTGCCTTAGCAACACCTGAAAGAGCTGGATGGTCACTCACGCTATGAAAGATCTTTCATCGTGGGAACGCAACTTGTCATAAGTCCAATCGAACTTAATTTTTTTTTGCCATTTATGACTACATGCATATGGATTTTTAATGTTGGCAATGCCATCAATGTATTTGAGAGAGGTATAAGTATAAGCACATTAGCTTGTTGGTGTTTTTTTTTATATTTGCATTGTACATAATTAATATACACATACTCTAAACCATATTTTCAATTTAGTTCTAATTGTACAAATAGGTATACATACATACGTACATATTCACGTACGTCAGAGAGTAAGCGAGTTGTTATGGATTATGAGACTAGGGCCCCTATTATGAGTTACATTCGATCTTCGACTGTGGTCGAAAGTGCTGATCGAACGAATTTTGATTTGGTATTATGGCGCTCATTCGATGAAAAATAGCGCTATTGTGAACTTCGCTCGTTTATGTTGTTCACAATAGCATATTTTTCACCGCTGAGAAGCTTTGTTTACAAATCGAGCAAACTAAATAGTGTGCTTATACATATTTATGTAAATTTGTGCAAATTAAAATGAAATAAAAAAGAAAGCAAGTTTATAAAAACGTGGTAAAAATTAGTACAACGAAGTTCTGGGGTTCAACGATTCGTCAGCGGATGAGAGTTTAGTGAACTGACCAGGAGTAGTAAATGTTTAAGAGAGTTTAAGTGTAGTCTTTACAGTATATTTTTACATAAAATATATTTAAGAAATTTGTCTACAGATTTACTAAAAACTTCCGACTGTCTAAAGAGGCGTTTGTGAGCCAAATCTATTTAAAATATTTTAAAACTTCCCACAGATCTATGATTTGTTCTCAGAGATCGTGCCAACTGAGTATTGGGATTTTCCTTCACAAGTAAAGCAGCCTTTCGAGCTTGTGTTTTGTATTCACGACGTTAAAACTGCATGAAATTCATAAAAAAATTGTTTAAAATTAGTATCTACCCGCCAAAAAGTAAGAAAACAAATGCAAAATCATCCATTTTTCACAATTTTCTAACGCTTCGCTACCTCATCGAAAGCAAAATTCTGTTCGACAGAAAATTCGATACTCAACGAAAANCATAAAAAAATTGTTTAAAATTAGTATCTACCCGCCAAAAAGTAAGAAAACAAATGCAAAATCATCCATTTTTCACAATTTTCTAACGCTTCGCTACCTCATCGAAAGCAAAATTCTGTTCGACAGAAAATTCGATACTCAACGAAAATTTCGACACGGTTGCATAGCTCATAATACGAGTTTCACTTTCGATCTTCGATCTTCGATAACACTGTGAGACAAATGGTGGGGGTCAGTGATCGGGAAGGGTTCAAACTACCGGGGAAAGTTATATCGGTAAAAAAGAAGTTATAGGTGTCCCGGCGTTTCGCTGGGTCACGTCTAGGAATCGAGATATATCGATTTGAAGTTAGTAACTATCATATAGGGGAAATTGTGACCTTTGGTGGTCTTTTTTTTGACATAACTCGAGAACCACTAGTCCGATTTTGCTCAAACAAATTTAAAAAAATTAAAAAGTCCGACTTTGCTCAAACAAATTTAAAAAAATTAAAAATTACAATTCCTTTAATCTGTTCATATAACGTTTTTCTATATAATCAACAGTTTTGCCGGTAAAAATAAATGTATGAAGAAAAAAAATATTTTTTGCCTAAAATATTAAATTTTTGTATTTTTTAAATTCATAAAAAATCCAAAACGGAAAAAAAGGCAAGTCGTATTACTTTCACGCAAAGTCACATAACCTTTAAGCAAAATGAGACATAGATCATGAAAATCGATGGACGCGTTTCGCTTTTATTCACAATTAAGTGAAGGTATCTCATTTTGACAAGAATATTGATTTTATATTTCAATGAATTTGGATAATATTTATTATATATTATTTATTATTAACACGTAAAATTAAAAATTATTACAGGTAATTATTAGGTTATTACATAGATACATAGGTTATAAAAATCGATGGACGCAAAACTTATTTTCGTTTGTTTGCGCCCTTTACTTTCTTGCGTGGTGGTTCGCCCACTTGTTCAGACTCTGTATCGGATGAGGATCTGTCTTCATCTGGAAAAAATCAATTGTTTTTATTCAGTCAGATAACTTCATTTTTGTGACTTACCCTCGGAGGAAACTCCCATTGTATATTCTTCTTCTTCATCTTCATTGTCGGGATCGTACGTCTTTTGCGACCACCAACAAATTTCAGCCACCAGCGAATCGAGCATTACATTTATTTTTACCGGCAAAACTGTTGAGTATATAGAAAAACGTTATATTAACAGATTAAAGGAATTGTAATTTTTAATTTTTTTAAATTTGTTTGAGCAAAATCGGACTAGTGGTTCTCGAGTTATGTCAAAAAAAGACCACCAAAGGTGACAATTTTCCCTATATGATAGTTACTAACTTCAAATCGATATATCTCGATTCCGAGACGTGACCCAGCGAAACGCAGGGCCACGTATAACTTGTTTTTGACCGACATAACATTTCCCGTTGGTTTCATCCCATCCCGATTTTAACTGTCGCATAGTGTAACCAGCGAAGATCGAAAATCGAATGCAACTCATAATAAGGGCCTAGGATTAAGTGTTGGAATTTGGTTTAGTTAAATAAAATTATAAATATGGAATAGAATTAAAGAATTTGATTTCGAGCTATCGGCGGAGAGCTGTTGTGGTAGGGCTATAGGGATTATTCATCATATTTAGTTATGACCCTATGGATGATCAAGGTTGGGAGGGCAATATATCGGTTGGCATGTTCGTCTAAGCCGGCCGGGGCTAAGTCACTAACAGGGTTAAAGCCAGTAATCTCTTTTCTTTCCCTCTTTTCGAGTTTTTTATTCACAAAACTTTACTCTCTATAGTTGTAGTAACATTGAACCACAAGATGCATTTGGAATTTTTCTGGCAACCTTTTCATTAGATTTTTGCGAAGAAAAGCATTGAATATACTAAACGTGAGCTCGATGTGGGTTGATACAAGTGGTGCCCAATTTAAATATAGAACGTTTAAAACTTTCATATTACCAGAAATAAGACCTTTTTCCTTGCCTCTTACAATTAAAGGTAGAAAAGGCAAAAAACGCCAAATATCTTAAAAAAGGCAAAAAAAGGCAACATCAAATGAATATATCGATGGCTGAGTGGAAGATCGACCTATCTCGGCAGCCAGTTCGAAAACGCCCTATCTCAAACAACTTTTCAAGAACGCCCTATTTCAGAATTTAATTGAAAAACACCTTATCTCAAAATTCGGTTCAAAAACGCCCTATCTCACTTCAAAATGTATTGAAAATATGCTGATATAGGGCGTTTTTGAATCGGTAGCTGAGATATGTCGTTTTTGAAACGAATTCTGAAATAGGGCGTTCTTGGAAAGTTTTTTGAGATAGAGCGTTTTCGAACTGGCTGCCGAGATAGGTCGATCTTCCACTCAGCCATCGATATATGGAATCAGGGAAAGCTAAATTGTGGACAGACATTCTTAATCGAATATACCCTATCCTTTAGCAGAAAAAAGGCAATTTCCATAAAATCCGTTCCCTGCTTATGAGGTATCATTAGTAAAGTATTTCCTCACCCTTTTAATTTCTTTGTGAATAAGCTCATTCAAAGTATGAGAGAGGAAGGTAAGATAAACGAGTGTCATTCCATGTTGCATTAAGATATGTTGGTATTGAATAAAGAAAAAATTGGGACGTGAATGAGTTTTTTTGCAAAGAAATAAAAAGGGTGAGAAAATACCTTTCCACTGATACCTCATAAGACTATATCGGTAAAGTTTTGTAGCAGTTATTCAAGTTTTTCTTACACAAATCTTTGAAAAAAGTTAAAAAACAGCATCAAAAATCGCATTTCTATGATTCCGTTGATAGAATTCCTTAATATTTTTATTTAGATTTTTTAAGCTTAAACTGTTTTGTCATCTGAGGGGATTTTTTCCAAAAAATCCTTTAAGAAACTATTTTTATTCATAAAAAACTCCATTTTTAGAGGTATTTTCAAACAGGTCCAGTTCACGTAAATGTTAATATTTTTTCGAAATATTTTGGTAGAAGTTTTAAAATATACTAGGTTTGGTAATCGCACCGCAACTTTTGTTGGTGATGCAGACTAATGTACAGTAGAGTGGTCCAAAATAATAAAGTCGGAATTTTAATGCCGCCACCCCCTAGGATTGTTCTGAACCGAAAATAAATATAACCCTATTTTTTATTTTGAAATCAAAAAATATTTAGGAAGTGCTCACAGCGCTCAAAGTTTTCCTTGTATTTTATATGGGGAAAAAACAAATTTTCGTAAAAATGGCATAAAACTCTTAAAAATCAATATTTTTCAATCGTAAATCGTTTCTCTTCAGGAGACTTCAAATATTGATATCCAATTGTTTATTTAACCATTTTTTATGATTAAATATTTTTTATTGGTCCCCCCATTGCATTTTCAAGGACCCATAAAATATACTCACCATGAAAAAATTGTTAAAGGAACAATTGGGTATTATTACCTGGAATCTCCTGAAGATAAGCAAAGTTTTTCGATCGAGAAATATTGATTTCCAAGAATTCTACACTATTTCTACGAAAAATTGTTTTTTCCCCCAAATAAAATACATTGAAAACTTTGAGCGCTTTGAGCACACCCTACTTTTTTTTTATTTCAAAATAAAAAAATAGGGGTATACTTTTTTTTGGTATAGAACAATCGCAGGGGCTGGCGGCATTAAAAATGCGATCTTATTTTTTTACATACATTTTTGGACCACTTTAATGTACAGTAGTCGAAAAAATTATAGCCGCACCAAATTTTCACAAGTTTTAAAATATTATTTTTGTTGTTATTTAAATTTGGTTATTTTTTTATAGTTCATTCTTTAACAACATCCGTATAAATACAAGTTTAAAGGCAGTGTCGCACGATTGGGTATTTGTCAAAATTTGGTGCAAATCGTATCCCAATTGTTTGAATACCTAAATAATTTTCTTTATCCCAATCACGAAAATTAATTTGTTGAAATTTTTCAATAGAATATTACTGTATTGTACCAATCTTTTGACTACAAAAAAAAACTCCCATTTTTCTTATTTTGTACTAATCTATACAAATGTACCAATCGAGTGCAACTGCCCTAAAAACATATGCAATTTAAAATAAAATCAACAAATTTTCGTAAAAATTTCGAGTTTTTTAATTAGATTCTGAGTATGCGGTTTTGTGGCCCATTGAATTCTAGTAGAAAGAAGTACAAGTTTCAAATGGCTAAAAACTAAATTGATTTTTTAGTTTTTAAAAAACTTCGAAATTTGTACGAAAGTTTGATGATTTTATTTTATGCAGTTTTGTAGCCTATTGAATTCTAGTAGAATAAAGTACAAGTTTAAAATGGCTAAAAACTAAATTGATTTGTTAGAATTTTTAAAAAAGCTCGAAATTTGTACGAAAGTTTGTTGAATTTTTTTTTATATTGCACAAATTTGGAAACTTGGATTTACACGGGTTTTGTTAAAGAATGAACTATATTTTTATAAAAAAAAATAACCAAAATTAAATAACAACGAAAGTAATACGTTAAAACTAGCAAATTCGGCTATAATTTTTTGACTACTGTATGTATTTTTTAATATCTTTAATTGGACATGCACATTGTATAACAAAATTAAAAAATATATGCCTATTCTGCCTTTTTTCAAAAATCATTTTACCCTTTTTCAAGTTTCTAGTGCCTTAAAGGCCTACATTTGTACATTATTAAAAATCAACGCGATTTTCTAGCGTCTTGAAATTTGCACTTTAACCTATTAAAACTTCATGGGCTATTAAACACTGCACACCCAAACTTTTTCTGAAAATTCTGAATAAAAAGTTTACAACTTTTGTGGGATTTTGGTAAAATTGGTGAATTTTCATAATTTTTGTACAAAGTTTGAATTGTGGATTTATATGGTGCTTGTTATATAATGCGCTGGACTTTTATAAAAAAATATTAAACATGAAGTACGTAAAAGATTAGGCGAAAAAAGGAAAGTCGGAATTTTAATGCTAGGATTTTTCTAGCATTAAACGCCACTCGGCATTCAAGAGAGGACACAATTTTTGTTTGGAAGCATGTCTTTGTTGACGTGGAACGTCTCATATACACTTATTTATATTCCTAAACTTATGCTTGCGCGCAAAAGCGTTCGGAATTTTCAAATTTCACTCTAACAAAAGTTAACAAACTAATGGTTATCGATAGCCAGCGAACTTCAGTTGTGTTGCTAGTGGCCAAAACGATATTACAGATGGCAACTGGCAACTTTCAACTGACAACTGCAGTTGCTACAAAGTGTGTATACAGGCAATTACATTTTTGTGGTTTCTGGGAAGGTTTTTTGGAGCGTATTTAGGAGCGAAAATTTAAAAGTTTGCGATATATTTTACGTTTTAATAATTTGAGCGATATTAACATTTAGCAACGCAGTTTGATTTTACAGAATTCGGTGAAAATAACAAAACAATAACTTGAAATTTTAGTTCCCGTGGAATACGCCCTTTTGGCGAAACAAAAGCGAACACTGATTGCAAATTTTACTCTTTATCAACTGAAGCATCTCTTTTAAAACTACCGACACACCAAGTTTTTCAAAAATCAAAGAGGTGCGCAGGCTTTTATGAGCGGAGGTATTGAAGTTGAACGAAGTGGTCCATCTGTTTACTAACAAATTATAATAATGCTTCTTTTGGAAGTCCTCAATACGCTTTTAAAATGAACACAAAACGATAATAAAAGAAAAACCTTGAAAGCATTAACTTTTACTTACAGTGCACGCGGTAGCGCTAGAGGATTGGAATTATCCTTTAAATGTCGCCTGATTGAGTCCGCGTTCATGCACTTCTCTTCCTCTTAAACAAATAATTATGATGAGCTTAGCTTTATTGCTGTCTTTTCTATAAAACTCTTTATTTTAATAATTTAATTTTACTCGCACAGCTTGTTTACAGCCCACATAGGGGTATTTAGTCGAGTTATGCTGCCAAAATTATTTTTATGAATTTTTCAACTCGAAATGTTTAGAAAATACGTTTTTTGACATAAAGAGTTGAAAATGTTTAAAATCAAGTAAATATAGGTTAAAACATTAACAGAGTTGCCACCTGTTAAAAATTGTGTTCAATTGGTTAAATGAATTGCTGCAATATGGGTATCAATAGAAATGGGTTTGAAAACGCTTTATCTCTGAGGAACCTTCCAGGGTGTAAAAAAACAAACTCAACTTTAATTAATGGAATTAGATAATTCAAATATGTATCACAGTATAGGTAAGAAATGGGTGTATTCGAGGTGCAATTAATGCGGCAGTGTTACTCTTTTATGAAAGAGTATCACGTTCTACGCGAAAATTTGGGCGAAAAAAATTTTGACAATCAGTTACTCTTCATTGGCAAATCAAAAGTAACATACAAATTTTTACTGCGCAATTTCTGCAATATTTTAGAAAAGTTTAAGTTGAGCATCAGCAACACGTTATCAGGAAAGCAACAAGTCTGCAATATTGCGGTAATTATTACGTTGCTCGAACGAACCCAATCTAATAAAACTTGATAACAGTCTTTTTTATTGTTATTCCAAGAATCGATTTAGAGTGAATTAGCTCAGTAGGTATTGATTTATCGCAGTTTTTGGCTTTCTGTAAATTACCGTTATATGGGAAGTGGGCGTGGTTATCGCCCGATTTAAAGAATTTTTAGCAGTTATGTTAGATGTAGCCTAAGCAAGGCGTGTTTGGTACGGATTAGTGAAGCGGATACTGAGATACAGCATTTCATCATAAGTGGGAGGGGCCACACCTATTTTCTAAAAATTTGAAGTTATATTAGTATCCACGTATCCTCTGGGTAGCTGCCAAACACCCGCTTGGGAGCGAGCTAAACTTGAGAGGGCAGGGTTTGGATCCCGCCACGTAAAAACCCCTATAATAACATAATAACTATAATAATACCAAGCCTCGGATGAGACATCTTCTTTTGAAGACGGCCGCAGCAAAAATTTTAAGGAGTACGATCTGGTGGCATGCACTTGGAACATTGACCTGGACCGTTATCTTGTTGCAGGCAAGACACGGCCCGCCTCCGTGCAGCAAAAAGTCTGCGTCCAGCAATGTAAGAAATGCTCAATTTATTCGCCACTGACGCTCACACCTGCTCTCCGAGAGCACTCTTTAACAAACCGACATATGCGAGCACTAGACATTGACGCGACGGAGCTCCATCTGCCTCGGGAGACCAGGACAACAATAGCCCAACTTCGCTCTGGCTACTGCAGCAGGCTAAATTCCTACCTGAGTAGGTTAAATGCGGATGTGCCGAACGAATGTCAGGCATGTGGAGAGACCCCTCACGACTCGAAACATCTCTTCGCATGCCCGGAAAACCCCACAACCCTAACGGCGTCGTCCCTATGGACCGACTTGACGACAACGACTGAGATATCAGCCTATCTGGGCGGGGTTGTTGTAGCCGCTACAACAACAACAACAACAGAAGTAGAACCATATTTCTTGCTCATTAAATAGCGACCAACTGGTATCATG
The DNA here is from genome assembly GCF_001687245.7 of Rhagoletis zephyria. Taxonomy (NCBI): domain Eukaryota; kingdom Metazoa; phylum Arthropoda; class Insecta; order Diptera; family Tephritidae; genus Rhagoletis; species Rhagoletis zephyria. The sequence goes on along the minus strand of NW_016157227.1, from coordinate 170,732 downwards.
AGGAATGTCACGAAGCTGTAGAGAAAAAAGATGCCGCCTACAGGACTACTCTGCGAGCCATTATAAGGGACTGAAGAGGGAAACGAGACGTGTTTGCTTCAATACGAAGGAGAGCGATAAATATGTGAGTCCGAAGGGCTTGAAATGCTGGCCGACAGGAAAAACTCCCAAAAATTTTAACAGATAGTTAGGCGACTTACGGAAGGTTTCAACAGCAGGGCGAACCCCTGTAAGAACAACCATAGCGACCTAGTGATCGATATCCAGAATGGACTTAAATCATGGAGGGAACACTTTTCCACCCTTCTGAATAGTAGCAGCACTGAAAGTTGTGGAGAAGACGAAATCGAGCCCCTAGTCGATGACGATGGAGCCGATGTCCCACCGCTAGACTATGACGAGGTACTTATAGCAATCACGCCGCTGAAAACACGAAACTGCTAGAGCTGACGGCCTGCCATCCGAGCTATTCAAAAACGGCGGTGAGGAGTTGATAAGGTGTATGCATCAACTCTTATGCAGAATATAGTCGGATGAACGCGTGTACGATGACTGGTATGTAAGTGTGTTCTGCCCAATGCAAGGCGACCCCACCACACGCGCCAACTACTGCGGGATCAGCCTTCTAAGCATAGGTTACAAGGTCTTATAGAGCGTATTGTGTGAAGCAAAAGTTCACCGTCAATTTCATTTAAACCCATTGAGTGTTTTTGCATTTTAGTGGTCACAAACCTCGAGAAAAACGCGTTTAATGTTAATGAGTAAAAAACGCGTTGAAAAACTAAACACTGCCCTTGACTTATTGTCGGATACCTTATACGGGTAACAAACGGACTCGCTTATCTGCATAACAGCCTTTATTGACATTAACTCATGCATTTTCCTCTTTCAAACGCGCATAAGCAGCCGAACAAAATGCACGAAATTTTTGGGAATTAACTTGGATCAGGTTTATTTTCGATGACAACACTGGTAAAAACGTGTGGACGACGACTGGAATTTAAGTGTGCTCTGCGCAATCAGCCTTCTAAGCATAGGTTATAAGGTCTTATCGAGTGTATTGTGCGAAAGACTGAAGTCCACCGTTAACGAGCTGATTGGACCTTATCAGTGTGGCTTTAGGCCTGGAAAATCCACCATAGATCAGGTATTCACAATACGCCAAATCTTGGAAAAGACCCGCGAGAATAGGATCGACACACACCATCTATTTGTCGATTTCAAAGCCGCTTTC